>NC_069499.1:260328229-260548229 GCF_027579735.1 Bombina bombina | reverse complement strand
CGCAGTGATAATGTCACAAAGTGGAGCCGGTCACCGGTGATGTCATTGGTGCAGCCTATCAGAGCACAGGCTGAAATTTGTCCCTCCCCACTCGCACAGTTCAGTGTGTGCGATCAAGCCATCAATATAGAATTGCTTGAGGCTGACCCAAATCCTGCAGACTGACGTAGACATCACTGACAGAGCCCTATATTATCCCTATCGCACGTGCGGTTTTGTATTAAAGAAACACACACACACAAATGTTTTTTTACTTTATTTACAAAAAAACCAGCAGAATATTATTTTTGGGGGTTAAAAATAAAATATAATTTTTCCAATAGGGGGCTATTGAAAAAATTATATTTTATTCAGCATAATTTTATTCAGCATATTTTTTTTATTTATTTTTTTCTCAGCATCTGACAGTTTATTTTTTTTTTCTCATCTGACATTTTATTTTTTTTGCTCAGCATCTGACAGGGGGGCACGTGCTCGTGTGCACAAATGGAGGAGCCTCCACTGGATCTCAGACACCTCAACACCATCTGAGTGCCTCTTCTCTGCTGCAGGCAAAATAGCTTGCAAAAAAGAGAGCCAGCCTCAGCCAGATGCATGTGGTCATTTCAATGCAAAGTTTCTGACAAACTGTTTGAAAAGAGGTAGACCTAGTAAGAGGTAGACCTAGTAAGAGGTAGACCTAGTAAGAGGTAGACTACTCTTACTAGGTCTACTTCTTTTCAAACAGTTTGTGGTTTTGTTTTGCTTAATTATAAAAAAAAAAATCTGCTGCTTAAAAAATTGGACCAACAGTTGTTTTAATGTAAAGTTTTAGTCGGAAGTTTATATTTATAACACTCAGTATGTGGATTTTATTTTAAATATAGGAAAAAAAATGTATTTATTTATTTTTATCCGATTAATTGAAAAAATAATCTACCAATTAATCGATTATGAAAATAATCGTTAGTTGCAGCCCTAGTTTTTTCATGTTTCCATCTACTTTACTAGAAAAGGGCTCTAATGCACTTATATTTATGTCTTTATATATGTATTTATATTTATTTGTGTATATATGTGTATCTTTAGACATGAATATGTATGTATCTCTATGTTAAAGTCCTTTGTCTACCTTTTTTTATAACACCTGAGACCTCATATCTTTGAACACTTATAATTTTTGTGTGCAATTTTTTTTAAAATAATTTTTATTAGATGGTGTTATTATGAGTGTAACTGTACTTTGTAATGGTTTTTTTGGTGTGTTTTGTGAGACTTTAAAAGCATTAAACATGCTAGCGTAAATTGCAAATGCACTCACGTAAATGAGCTTATGCACAACTTGTAATACGAACACAATTTAACCTGCATGTAAACGATCGTGAAACCCCCCTAACGCTTGCGCTCCACTTGTAATCTGGCCCCTAATGTGTTCACTGGCTGTTCATGTTCACACACATTTGTCTTCTGCACATGATTTTAGTGTTTCCATTAATGTCACAGTTGGCATCACTGGCACCTGACCGATGAATGGACTTTTCACCATAACATTTTTGCAAATGGTGTAATGCTTGCAGGCACGCTTCTAATTTTACTGATATACCAGAGCATGCAGTTGGAATTCTTGAATGCCTGGAATCTCAAAAAATAAAGAGGGAATCATGCATGTACCACACTGTATAAAGAAAAAAATAATAAGAGAGCTTCCACGAATAGGCAAATGTATTAATAATTGAACTATAGAAAAAAATCCTCTGGTCTTGGATAATATTTTATTTAGAAATGTATTGTTTATTTCAATGTTCTAACAAATACAAATAATTAAACCAGTTTTAGGTACATAATAAAAACAAAATGGAAATGTTAATTATTTTGCTTATCTTTTTAACCTTTATTTTGTACTAGAAGTTAAATCTGTCTGTCTGTCTATGGGCTAAATTACAAGTGGAGCACTAATTTAACGTGCTGCCCATTTGCACACGTTAAATTAGCGCTCCACTTGTAATCTAGCACATAGATAGATAGACAGACAGACGAACAGATAGATAGATGGACAGATATTTGACGTAAATGGGCAAATTTGCCTGTTTTCGGGCACACATTAAATAACCAGCTAACAGTGGCACTTGAGCTAGGAAAATTAACCAGATGTCAAACCTTTGAATAATTAAAATAATGTCCCCCAATTGACCCCAAAATAAAGAGTGTAGATCCTTTTTAATAATAAAATATATGAACTTTTTTTAAAAAAAAAAAATATAACTGCAAGAAGGGGATGTGGGGTGTTAGAAAAAAAAAGACACTCAAAAGTGCCTTTATATTTCGATCTATGGGGACTATGTTATCACTTGAAATATATATCTATATGTTTATATATATTAATATTTATGCGTTAATATGTATATATACACATATAAACATATAAATATATTTGTATATATTCATATACATATATATTTAAACTTTGCTGCCCAACTTACCCCCTTTGCTGCACTCGGTTCTGTGCCGTCTACATCGGAGCATATGGAAGCGGGCTCTCTTGTGAGTGCAAAGCTTCCATGCAATGCAAACGTGAGTTCTCGTTTGCATTTTGCTCAACCTGTTATACCAGCGTACATTTGCATTTGCCGGTATTACTGAGTGGAGCGCAAATATCGCACTTGCAAAATCGCAAATTTGTGCTCCACTCATAAAATCTAGCCCTATCTGTCTATGGGTTGTTTTTTAAGATAGCTTCACCCGGTATTATTGCAGATTCATTAGCTTCTAGGCTCACACTTCTCAGTAAAAATGTCAATTAAAGCAGGAAAGATCTATAGGTGACTGCATTCTAGTCTGCAAACGATAAATAATACATTGTTTAATTCTTTATCTTTCTAATAAAATGAAGCGAGCTGTTAAACCTCAGAAGCTGCAGCAGACGGACGATCACACCCCTGAGCTGTTTTGTAAAACCTTTGAGGAGACCAATATGCAAATCATGAGCGGTTTCTTTATAGCTTGTTAGTATAAAAATATCTTTACAATAATGTTTAACACCAAAATACTCTTTTCATCAACTTCAAAGGATGATGTTCCAATAGACATAATACACAGCAAGCTTGCATTTTGTACTATAGCACAAAAGCTGTTTATGGAATCCATAAGTTATGTGAAATCTATTCTGGAAGTGTCCATTAACTCCTTTATTTGCTTTCTCGCCTTATCAGTAAGGGACAGACACACAAAGCAATATCCAGACTGCCTTAGTGCTTATTCCAATGTTTGATTTTGAAATAAAACACAATGACACCTGCAGATATATCCTCTACAAGTGCCTTGTGCAAAAGGCTCTATAAATTATGTTTATATTTGGTTTAATGCGAGACTTCACAGTCTGCAGAGGAGCTGTTTATTCTCAAGCATTAAATAGTCTGTGTTCTGAGGTCCTCCAAGGCTTCTGCACACAGGCTTCCAGTGGCTGATTTGTTTGTCCTTGTGGCTTTTGTTCTAGAAGGTTGTATTTGTGAAAATAAAAATCTGCATGAAAGCTATATTTTAAGAATAAAAAAAAAAATAGTTGAAAAAGCAAAAATGTCTATTACTTTAGAGCAAAATTGAGAAGGAAATCTGAGAGCTAGGAATTCACATAATTGCAATGATCATACATGTGCTATGCTGTGACATGAAGTTCATTAGAATCCAACAATATTAAAGGGACATGACACCCAATATTTTTCCTTCATGATTCAGGTAGAACATAACATTTTAAATAATTTTCAAATTTACTTCTTTAGCTAATTTGCTTATATTTCTTAGTATTCTTTATTGAAAGAGCAGTAATGTGCTGCTGGGAACTAGCTGAACATAACACATATAGGGCTAGATTAGAAATAAACCGTTTGTGCTGATATTACGAGTTGAAAGTAAAAAGTTATCGCTCCAGCACTAAACCGACAAGCGCAAAAAGCAGAACTTACACTGGGGGAAAAAAACACCCTACTCGCGCAAACCTGATCGTCATAAGCCCCTACTCTAATAACCCCTAAACCGCCACATAGCTCACTGCAAAGTCACCACTACACTATTAACTCTTACAGTAGCAGACTTACTCAAAAGAGGGCCCTGGTGCAAGATTTTGTGCCCGCCCCCCCCCCCCCCCCGCAAAGGTAACTCAATAAAAAGCAAAAGTAATAAAATACATTCTGCTCAATATAATGATTTTGAGGATAGCTAGATAGATGGACCTGCAACTTGCACATGCATATAATACATGCATATGCCAATGTATAGGCTGACTGTTATGGGCCCCTCCTGCTCTTGGGCCCTGGTGCCACTGCACCTGCTGCACCATTGATAGTTCTATCCCAGAACACCTAAACCGCCAGCCCCCCTACACAAAGTAAACCACTACACTATTAATCCCTAAACCACCAGCCCCCAACGCAAAGTAAACAATGACACTATTAACCCCTCAACTACCAGCCCCCTAACACAAAGTAAACAACTACACTATTAACTCCTAAACTGCCAGCTTCTAACACAAAGAAAACCACTACACTATTAACCCCTAAACCGCCAGCCCCCACCGCAAAATAACCCACTTACATCTAAATCTCCTAACCTAACACCCCCTAAGGTAACTCGTCATACACTAACCTTTACCAAAAAAAAGCCTAACTACCTTTAAAAAAATAAAAACACCTGTGAAAGTAAACAAATCTAGTCTTACCTTTTTAAAAAAAATAAACCTACTATTACTAATAAATTTAAAAAATCTACCATTACCAAAATGGGGTTAATAGTGTAGTGGTTTTCTTTGTGTTAGAAGCTGGCAGTTTAGGGTTAATAGTGTAGTTATTTACTTTGTGTTAGGGGGCTGGCAGTTGAGGGGTTAATAGTGTCATGGTTTACTTTGCGTTGGGGGCTGGTAGTTTAGGGATTAATAGTGCAGTGGTTTACTTTATGTAGGGGGTCTGGCGGTTTAGGTGTTCTGGGATAGAACTATCATTGGTACTATTACTAATACATTTTAAAAATCTACCATTACCAAAATGAAATTTTTTTTTTTACATTACTTAAAAAAAACCCCTAACATTACTAAAAAAAGAAACAACCTAAAATTAAAAAAATAACAAACCCTAAAATTAAAACAAATGGCAAACAAAAAAGATTCTAAAACTAGGGCATTTAGCTCTTTTGCCCATAGAAAATAAAAAAAACACCTAAACTAACCCCAAGATGGTATTCGCCAATGATGATGGCAGCGCTCCATCTTCATCCTGGCGGCAGTCCATTTTTTTATCTTCATCCAGGTGGTGGTCTTCATCTTCAGATGGTCAACACGGAGGTCCTCTTCATGTGTTCACCGGCTGCAAACTGAATTTTGAATGCATTCCTATTGGATGATTTGCATGCTCAATTAAATTAAATATTTTTCTATTGGCTGATTTGAACTTGAACCTCACATTTAAGATTCCAAATAGTTTTAGAATAGTTTAGAATAGTTTTTTTTAATTTGTGGTGGGTATTACAAATAATTTTTTTATTTATTATTTGTAATTTGTTATTCTTTTGGAGTTTTAGGGTTTGTTGTTTTTTTTGTAATTTTAGGGGGGTTAAGTAATATTTTTTTTTCTTTTAATTAATGCAATTTTTTTGTTATTTGTATTCTTTAATAGTAATGGTAGGTTTTAATTTAATAGTAATGGTAGTGGGTTTTTTTTTTTAAAGGTAAGATTAGATTTTTTTTAACTTTCACAGGTAAGTTTTTTAGATGTTAGAGGGTTATTTTGTGTTAGGGGGTTGGTGGTATAGGGGTTAATAGTGTAGTGGTTTACTTTGCAATGTCACGGCTGGTGGTTTAGGGGCTAATAATGTAGTGGTTTACTTTGCGATGTGTGAAGGCAGGCAATTTAGGGGTTAATAGTGTAGTGGGGTTTTTTGAAAGTGTGGGGCTGGCAGTTTAGGGGTGAGTAGTGTAGAAGTTTACTTTGCGGTGGGGTGTGTGGGGGTTTAGGCGTTAATAGTGTAAAGAGGTAGTTTGCAATTGAGGGGGTTTCAGTTTTAGTGGTTCATAGTGTAGCTTAGTGCACTAGTGCAACTGTTTCCTCCGGAAAATTCTTTACGTGACCTTTCAGGTGGCATAATCGATTGATCGGTAAATGCGATTGGGTTTACTTTCAACTTGTAATACGAGCACATACAAATCTAAAACAAAAAAATATGGGTATTGTAAATTACTGTGAGTTTGAGCAAACACATTTGTGGTTATTTTAACAGCGTGCCACTAGCACTAACGATAAGAAGAAGCATTTATGTGAAGCCAGCAATAAAAAACTAGCCTACCTAGGTATAATTTTGAACAACTGATACCAATAGAATGAAGCAAATTAGATAATAGAACTAATTGGAAAGTTGTTTAAAATCAAATGCTTTATCTGAATCATAAAAGAAAAAAAAATGTGTTTCATGTCTCTTTAACTCAGAAGTACAGAATGGCGAGTTGTGGAATAAATTCATCAATTTTTTACTACAACTTACTACAATTTGTATATTTCCTAGTTTTCAAAAATGTGTATAATATATTAATAATACATCACTTCAAATTGTTAAACAATATATAGAAAAAACAAATCCTAGACCTCTGCAAGTGGTTATTTTTCCACACATATTTGTTTTTAAAATAAACATGCATTCAGCCAACTTATTAATATTGGTGTTTAATCCAGGTGGCTACACTTTTCACATGAAGCAAAAAAAAAAAAAAAAATAGATTTTGAAAACAGATAAGAACCATAGGCTCATCAATTCTGCCCAATATTTCCTAAAAGTATAAACTTATCTATAGTGTAGGACAGCTGTACGCTTATCTCAGGCATTCTTGACACCCCCTACAGTGTTTGCATTACCACTTCTTGTGGAAGTTTATTCCATGAATCAATCACCCTTTCTGTAAAGAAGCTTCTGCAAATTACTCCTGAATCTACTACCTTTCAGCTTGAGATCATGACCACTTGTTCTTAAATTTTTCATTTTATGAATAATACTCACAGCCTCAGCTTTACTAGGCCCCTTAATATACTTGAAAGTTACTATCATATCACCTCTTTCCCATTTCTCCTCTAAGCTATACATATTTAGGTTCTTGAGCCTCTCTCTGTAAGTTTTATTTTTTAGACCATGTACCATTTTAGTAGCCCTCCTTTGCACAGATTCCAGTTTGTTTATATATTTCTGGAGATATGTCCTCTGGAACAACTGAGAAGTGGAAAGATTGCCAAAACTCCAGGAAGCTCATTTCCCCCCACTGCACAATGCATGCTGGGAATTAGAGTCCAGAGTCCAGAACTGCAAAGGCACAATACTGACAATTCTAGTGAACTGACAATTCTAGAATTCTATGTAACGCCCAGAGTATGCGTCTTCCTATAAAACTGAGCTACATTCAGAGGAATTAAAAGAAACCACCCAAAGTGGGGAGCAAAATAATCTGGGGGGGGGCAGATGCCACCTCTTGCCCCCCACTTGTGCACACCTATGATGGGATCAATAGATTTTAAGAGTGGAGATAACTTTTATTCTTTAGTAACTTCTACCCTACTAAACTTTTCACCTAAGTAATGTCAGGCTGGCCAAGACCAGGAATAACCTCCCTAGCTCCTGGCCACTGGTCAGGTGGGGGACTCACAGGAAATGGAACCACACTGACAAACTGAAAAAAAAAATCAAAGGATAAGGCAATAGGCTGGCAGTGGTCAATGTACAGGCAGAGGTCTGGCAACAATCCATCAAAGGAAGTACAAAATCAGGAGGCTGAAGAGTAGTCAAAATTCTGGCAGAGGTCTCGCCACAAACTGGCAAAAGAAATACAAAATCACAGGCATTAGAATAGTCAAAGTTCTGGCAAAGGTCTAACAACAAACTGACAAACGAAGCACTAGTACAGCAGGCAGGATAATAATAAAAAATTCAGGCAGAGATCAAACTCCAGAAAAACAACTGTAGCAGAAAATCAAGCACACCTATGTACAAATGCAATAATCAGGCAAAGATGGACGCAAATTACATCATT
This sequence comes from Bombina bombina, assembly GCF_027579735.1. Taxonomy (NCBI): domain Eukaryota; kingdom Metazoa; phylum Chordata; class Amphibia; order Anura; family Bombinatoridae; genus Bombina; species Bombina bombina. The sequence continues at coordinate 260,540,197 of NC_069499.1, read as the reverse complement.
AAAGGGACACTAAACCCAATTTTTTTCTTTTGTGATTCAGATAGAGCATGCAATTTTAAGCAACTTTCTAATTTACTCCTATTATCATATTTTCTTCATTCTCTTAGTATATTTATTTGAAATGCAAGAATGTAAGTTTAGATGCCGGCCCATTTTTGGTGAATAACCTGGGTTATTCTTGCTGATTGGTGGATAAATTCATCCACCAATAAAAAGTGCTGCCCAGAGTCCTGAACAAAAAAAGAAAAAGAAACTTAGATGCCTTCTTTTTCAAATAAAGATAGTAAGTGAACGAAAAAAATTGATAATAGGAGTAAATTAGAAAGTTGCTTAAAATTGCATGCTCTATCTGAATAACGAAAGAAAAAAAAATTGGGTTCAGTGTCCCTTTAAATAACGCTAACAGCTAGAAAAATCTTGTCACAGACTCAACAGTCGCAATACAATTACGTCGAAAAAAAATTGCTGCGGAAAAACACACAAATGCTAAAACAGCGTAAAAAATGGTGCAATATTGCTAAGTATAGTGAGCTAAATGTACTCGATTTTGCTGATTTTAAATTGTGCAGAAGAAAGAAAAAAACGAAAAAAAAACGCATATGGTCAGATATAATGCAAATAAATAAGTAGAATATGAAGCAACAAAAACAACTTATCAATAGTAATAACCTTTTTGTATGATTCCTTGCATGGTAGCATTCCCACACATTTAACTAACTGTATACAGTATATATTTTTACCATTATTATACTTTTTGGGTCCTGGCTTATCCTTATACATATTCATGGGTTCTTTAAGCATGGAATCATTTGCACCTGGTAAGCAGACAATTGCTTTCCTTAATTAAGAATAATCATTAGAGAACTCCAGATCAGACATTAATGAAAGAAACGTGTTATTTAACAAGTTAACAAGAGTTGTCGTTTTAAGTAATTTATATAAATAGCTTTTGTATACCCCTCTATATGTCTGCTGAGCAGTAATTTTGCTCACCTGTAAAAAATGAGAAGAGTGTTTTTATTTCCTAAATAGAACTGTATAATTGTATCCAAAGATTCTCTTTTTTCGTGTGTGCAGTTTTTACCCATTAAATAAAAATTGCATATTTTTCATTCTGGGTTATAAAGGTTGTAATAACTACAGCTTTTCATTTTGTACCTTTCCTTTTCACCTCCGGCTGTCAGCCACTTAATGTAAGAGCCACTATAATCTCTCTCTGTATAGTCAAACGTTTTGTTGGAAACCAAAAGATTATATCAAAAATACAAGGGAGGATTTTATTTTTTTCTTTCTGTGGAGTCACTTTTGAATTAGATCTTTAATCTTCACATTTTTATCACTTACCTTTTGACACAAGAAAAATAATATGCAGTACAGCATGGGTGCAAGTACTGTCTGGTCACTGTCAGAGACCTGACGCTTACCTTGTTAGGTTTACCATACAGACACTCCTGTAAACTTGAGAGGTTTCCCCTAGATTAGGACTAATTCTCAAAGAGTACCTCGTTGTTTTTACCATTATTTGATTACTGTGGTCCATTCACCTTTGGCATCTGAATTTAGTTCTTCCTGTGCTGCAGCATAAGGGATTAAATGCTTACCGGGGCGTTTCCAGGAGTGTAGAAGAACAATCGTAACTTAACTTAACTAACTTAACTTAGTAACTTGTAACATAAACCATTGTGAATAAATAAAGACACAGACACATTCTTAAATGGGAAAAAATTTTAACCGTCACGGTCAAATTTTTATTAAAAACTACCTATATAACTATTTAACCAACAGAACCGGAAATGGCGGCATAGACTATATAGGCCCAGAACAGCAAAGGAGGTCAACGGCCCAACGGGAAGGAGCAGCAGAGGGGTCTCTGCTCAAAGGAAATGACGCTGAGGGGTTGCAGAGATCACGTGACCATCCCCCAATGGGGAGAGAGGGAGGTTACCCCACGTGCACTTGAGGCCTACCACCCCTCCCATTTATGGCCACGACTCACCCCTAGCGACCTTTTCCTGCGCAACAGGACCGTGACCTCCCGCCGCCAGGGTGTAATCATCAATCTCCACCTAAGAAGGAATCTCAGCTACCAAGCCAATCTAGCCGCATAGTCAGAGATGGGAGATTATTAAATTCTACCGCTATGGACTTATCAGAGGCCTAGGTTGACTAGCCATAGCCCTGCCATTAGCCGAGAGCTGCCATTGGATAGAACAAGGGGGAACGGGAGGGAGGGAAAAAACACTTCACAGCCTGAATCGGATGGAGAAGAGGAAGTTGGGAGGGAAACCTCAGCTTTTTACCAGGTAAGGAGGGGCCTGACCTAACCTGCAACAATGTTGCAACTAACACCCAACCCTCTATCTCCTATCCCACTTTCCTGCAGCCTTAACCCTTAGCCTGCTACAGGCCCATACTGGGCCCTACACGAACTTAAGGGATTAAATGCTTACCGGGGCGTTTCCAGGAGTGTAGAAGAACAATCTTAACTTAACTTAACTAACTTAACTTAGTAACTTGTAACATAAACCATTGTGAATAAATAAAGACACAGACACATTCTTAAATGGGAAAAAATTTTAACCGTCACGGTCAAATTTTTATTAAAAACTACCTATATAACTATTTAACCAACAGAACCGGAAATGGCGGCATAGACTACATAGGCCCAGAACAGCAAAGGAGGTCAACGGCCCAACGGGAAGGAGCAGCAGAGGGGTCTCTGCTCAAAGGAAATGACGCTGAGGGGTTGCAGAGATCACGTGACCATCCCCCAATGGGGAGAGAGGGAGGTTACCCCACGTGCACTTGAGGCCTACCACCCCTCCCATTTATGGCCACGACTCACCCCTAGCGACCTTTTCCTGCGCAACAGGACCGTGACCTCCCGCCACAAGGAGCATTAAAATGGACTTGCCGCCACCACCACAACCTGACTTACAGGAAGGATGAAATAGCTCCCTGGATATCCTTTATAAAAATATCCAACCCTACGTCTGATAAATGGACCTTATCTCTACGATAGAGCTCAGTTCTGTCGGCTGAGATGGCTTCGTGCCGTACCACGAAGCCACCTGTTCCCGTGACGGTTTTAGATAAAGCCGCATTGATTTTCTTTCTAATTCTATATGCCGCCGTATGGGTCGACATATGCCTCCAATACAGGCGGGGGACTATATTAGACCAGCCAATGACTACCTCAGGGATTCGTGTCTGGAGCCAGCCGATGTCCGACTGCATAGTTCTGACTAGTTCTAGCACAGGGACGGACCCTACATCGTTCCCCCCCAGGTGGAGGATTAAGAGGTGCGGTTTTCCCCATCTTAAGAGGGCACAAGAAATTACTTCCCCCAGCTGCGGCCAACACATCCCCCTAATACCTAACCATCTAATTGAGGCTTTGCTAAGGGGGAACCCCAGATTCTGACCCAAGGGGAGGGAGGAGCAACGAATCGAAGCCCAGTGGATGAAAGAATGTCCCACAATCCAAATCCGCTTTGCTCCCTGATTTGGACCTGCGGAGACAAATAGTTTAGTGTGTGCACACAAAATGTCTGTATTAAACAATGGGGCGGACGTATTTCTTAAAGCAATTAGAGCGCCACCGACCCATCCGCTTTATGTCCTCGCTGGAGCGACCTACGCTTGCGGCCTGCGTCGCCGCCCCTATTCTAAAGGAATGAGGGGCGATCCTACTGCTGTCTAAGCCTACGTTCGCCGCTGCTTGCTTCAAGACCCTACCGAACTGGAACTTAGATAGGGCTGAACCATCAGCGTGGATAAAAAACTGTCCTGGCAAAGAAGGGCGCAAAGCTAAATAACTGTTCATAACCATTATTGGACAGGAAATGCTGCCCGGTCTGGGCGCGATGTGCAGCCAAGCGCCCCTGTCTGACTGATCCGTTTTTGAGCGCGGGATAAACAGGAGCAGGGAGTCAACGGCCGCCCTAACATGCTCCACTTGAACTCCGCGACCCGCCGCACGCTTAGAGGGGGCAACTAACTCACTCAGCCGGAGTGCGGCCGCAAAGGCCAGCGCAAATGCTGCCTTAAACAGTGATGCCTCAAATGGGGAGTAGCATGAGCTATCAAGCGACAATATCAGCTTATCTAGGCGGTCTTGTGTGATGGGTTCCCTAGAATCAGGTTGCCTTGGATAGATCCTGCCCCACCCTTTTACAACTTGCCGAATGAAGAATGAGTTAGTTGGATCCGGAAGCCCCAGCGCTTTATAAAAGAATGACAATGCAGCTAATTTGGACTGTAGTGAACCCTGACGCGTGCCTATGTTGTGAAGACTCACCAGCCAATCACACAGAGATGCAATGTTCCCTTGTGCGGCATCCATGCCCCTGGACCGGCAAAACTGGTCCCATTCGTTCCAGAGTTTCAAGTAAGTGCGCCAGGTGGAGGGGGCTAAGGAAGAACGTACGATTGGCAATAGGGCTACCCAGGAGCGACCAGCTGCCAAAGAAAATCAGGACAACGTAAACCCACTGGTGAAGCGTTAGGAACTAAGCGTCTAAAACTATCCCACTCAAATCTGGACAGGGCGTCTGCTACCACATTATTGACACCTGGCACATGCTTCGCCTGGAACTGAATGTTGAGTTCCAGGCAACGCAATACCAGGTGCCGCAGCAGCGTTACCGCCACGGCCGAGGTGGCCGACAGGTTGTTAATTGCAAAGACAACACTGGTGTTGTCAGTCCAGAATATGATAGTCTTGTTTGAGAATCTGGATCCCCAGAGTTCCACTGACAGGACTATGGGAAAAAGCTCCAGGAGGGTTAGGTTACGGGTGAAACCCCGGAGGTACCAGGAGGCCGGCCAAGGCTCTGCGCTCCATTCCCCCCGGAAGTAAGCCCCGTACCCATGTGATCCTGCCGCATCCGTAAAAAGATGTAACAGTTGACTAGATATGGGGTCTGAGCGCCAGACACGCACGCCATTGAAGGATTTTAGAAAAACCTCCCAGACCCTCAGATCCGCCAGCAGGTCCACCGTAAGGCGAATCCTCTGAGTAGGTTTTGTTCTTCCACTCAGTTGTCTTTCCAGCCTACGATTAAAGATCCTGCCCATAGGTATGTCCTTGCAAGCGAAATTAAGGAGCCCTAGCAATGATTGCAACTGCTTCAAGGAAAGGGCCCTCTTTGAAACGGCCGCACGAACCGCCTCCAGCATTGCTTCGATTTTGTCAGTGGGCAACCTACAGACCATTTCCAATGTGTCAATTTCAATGCCCAGGAAAACTAAACATGTCGCAGGGCCCTGTGTTTTGTCCTCTGCTAGAGGTACTCCAAATTTGGCCATTATACCGCGCATGCTGTTCATTAGATTCAGACATTCGCCTGAGTCAGATCCACCCACAAGGAGGAAGTCGTCTAGGTAATGTGCTATTGCCTCGCTGCCTGCCTCACTGGCAACCACCCAGTGTAGGAATGAGCTAAATGCTTCAAAAAGCGCACATGACAGGGAGCATCCCATAGGGAGGCAGCAATCCACGTAGTACAAACCCTGAAATTTACATCCCATAAGAGGGAAAACTGAAGGGTGGAGAGGCAACAACCGGAAGGCAGACTCTATGTCCAATTTTGCGAGTAGAGCGCCTTTTCCAGCCTGTCTAACCAAATCCAGAGCGCTATCAAAAGATTGATAGCGCACGGAACTTAGCTGGGGGTCAATTGCGTCATTGACGGAAGTGCCTTTCGGATAAGAAAGATGCTGGATAAGTCTAAACTTCCCTTTATCTTTCTTTGGGACCACACCCAAAGGGGATATTGTTAAATTTTTTAGCGGTGGTTTAGGAAATGGGCCAGCCATGCGGCCCAGGGATACCTCTTTATTGATTTTTTCCAATACCACCTCAGGGTGTTGGTATGCAGACAACAAATTTCTCTGCAAATGAGCTCCCTGTACCCTTTGAAATAGTGGAATCCTAAATCCAAATGAAAACCCCTCCCATAGCATTCTGGCCGTGGCCTGATCTGGGTAGGCCAACAACCAGGGCTTAAGCGCGTGGACCCTCACTGGGGTTTCCGCCCTTATGAGCAGTAAATGATCCGGGGGCTCTACTGTTGGTACCTCCATCTTTTCTTTTATTGCAATCGGCCCCAGGATGGGATCCTGTACAAAACTTGCAAGTGTGTCTAAAGGTGCATGCGCTGCCCTTATCGCACTTTTTTTCCTGATAGGCCCAACAGGTGCCTCCCCTCCTCTGCAGCCTTGCGTTCCAAAAGGACTGCTGATTAGCCGAGGGGGCGCCCTGCGCTGCTGGTCCCTTATGGGGATCCATACGCTGCCATAATTGATTGTCAGTGCAATCAAAAGTTAAGGAGGGATTGCCCGACATTTTCCTCCTGAACTCGGAGTCATATTCCCTCCAAACACCTTCACCGCGATTACGCTGGATCCAGTGTATGGTGTCTGTATATTTCAATATTGCTAAATTCTGAGAAGGGTACTTCTCCAAATAACATGAAGAGAAGACCCTAAAACATTGCAGCCACTCATCGAATGAGTCAGGGCGCATGAATTTCTTTGGGCCAGTCCCTTCAGCACTCTTTTCCTTTTGTCTGTACGCCTCTACAGACAAATCGAAAATATTAACGTACTTCCCTTGGTGAATTTTTGTAACTGTCTTTTTACTCAGATGCGCGTGCAAGGAGTAAATTTCACCGGGGCTGGCATCCCCATACAAAGCTGCCCTTCTCTCTGAAATTGCTCTGATAGGGGGTAGGGCTTGCAAATCCGCATTGCTATTTGCCTGCTGGGGGGAGCTTAGCGCATGTGGAGCGCTATTTTTTTTGGATTGCTGCTTCGCTGCGCCTACACCCTCCTTCAAGATTTTTTTAATCATGCGGAACATTTTTTTCTGTCCCTTCCCCTGTAAGCCTAGCGATGTATCACTATCAGAACCTGTGTCTGTGTGTGAAGTGTCAGTAGTGTCTTCCTGTTCGTGTACAAAAACAGAACGCTCACCATGTGACACTCCCGGCTGTGCGGTCTGGGTATTGGTATCCTGCACCGGCTGCTGTTGTTGTTGTTGCTGAGCTGGTTGCTGTAGCTGATGAGAAGACGGCTGCGCTGTAGATGGATTCTGCGTGACCACTTCCGCTGAACTCATGGCGACTGGAGCCTCCAATGGCACTGGAGCTGTTCCAATTACTCCCTGTAAGAGAGAAACCAATTCGCAAGCACTTTGGAAGTTGTTTAAAAGTGCAGACATATTAGCAGTCAGGGATGAAGTTAAATGTTGGCGAATTGGCTCAATTAATGCATTTAAATTAATGGGAGCAATATGCTGGGCCTGGCCTGCATCCATACTCATGCTCTCACGCATACCCATGGACTGATTCGCACACAGACCTACAGCAGCAGCAGCGTTGCTGACTCCAACAACATGAGGCATTTGCCCAGCATTCATTCCCCTAACATGCGTGCCGTCATCATGGAATGTGTTACCAATATCATTCACAACAACATCACTAACAGCATTATGATTTCCTAGATTAGTCACAACATTCACATTCCCCCTCTCACTCGCAGCAGCGGGTATTACAGCATTATAAAATTGCTGCTCATTCACATTCCCCCTCTCACTCGCTGCAGCAGGTATTACAGCATTATAAAATTGCTGCTCATTCCCATTCCCCCTCTCACTCGCAGCGGCGGGTATTGCAGCATTATAAAATTGCAGTGGCCTGAAACCCCTGCTAATAGTGGCTCTCCCCCCTCTTCTAAGGTAACTCTGGCGTGGCTGTGTTGAAGTCCTGGCTCCCCTCTTAACTGTCTTTGTCCCCCTACCTCTCCCTCTAATGATTGGGGATCTGACACCCTGAGCGCGACCTGCTACACCCTGACCGGGTGTGCTAACTGCATTCTGGCCTCCTTCCCTGGTTGCCACATGCCCCCCTTGAAGCAACGTTCCCTCTTGGTGCTCACCTTCGAGCCCATGAGAGACCGCTGCTGTTGCTGCCGCTCCGGTGCTGCCGCTGGGAATGATGGCCGCACCGGAAGTTCCCACACCTACTTCCGGTCGCGCGGCCAATGTAAGTGCGCAACCGGAAGTAGGCCTAGAAGCCTGATGATAGTTCACCGGAGGCTCCGGTAAAGTATTTAGAGGTCGGGAAGGGGTGGCGGAAGGTGCGCGAAGGGGGGTCGCTGCGCCGGCGAGGGGAATATGTAAAGTATTGGCCTCGGGTGCCTGCGCTTGCGATGGGGGCAAATTCGTAATTGAAAAAGGGGGTAAAACAGGCCCAAATGGCCCCCGGGCCCCCCCATGTGGCTGACCAAGTGTGTCCAAAGCCTGATGGGGGGGCGCCCCATAAACGGGAGCATCTAGGCCATGTGCCTGCTCCTGGAGTAAACTCTGCTCAGGTGCCTGAGGGGGCAATAAATGGTGAACTTGCAGGGGCAAATTAGAATGAGGCCCAGTGGCCTGTATGTGTGAAAGGGGGTCCACATGCTCTGCAATATGGGGATCCCTGGTTATGCCAGGCCCAATTTGCAAAGCACGTGGTACCACATGCTGCAATTGCACAGGGCTTGCTGAGGGCTGTGCAGAGGCAGCATTAGATATTGCAGCTGCAATATATGTCATAAAATTTAAAACTGCTGGAACATCTGCAGATGGTACAGCCTGCAGCAGGTTTGAGACTTGGTTAGTAGTCAATTGCTGCTGCTGTTCTAAATTAATTACAGGTGAATGAACCTCCTCTATCACTAACTGTGATTCTGGCACCAGATTAACTACATCCTCCCCGGCTTCAGTGATTTGATCCTGGGAGGGTGCTGCATGAACCTGTGCCACCACAAGAGCTTGATTTTGTGTAGGAGGGATGCAATCTAAATCATTATCAATTGTTTTCTGAGTACTTATCTTTTCCTTTTTCTTTCCAGCTTCTGCATTATCCTGATAGCGTCTAGGTGGGAGAACTGAACGCCTTGAACGATGCATGGTGGTCAGAGAAAAAAGGAGAAAAAACTGAGCAGCACAGAAAAAGAAAAAACACTTCACAGCCTGGATCGGATGGAGAAGAGGAAGTTGGGAGGGAAACCTCAGCTTTTTACCAGGTAAGGAGGGGCCTGACCTAACCTGCAACAATGTTGCAACTAGCACCCAACCCTCTATCTCCTATCCCACTTTCCTGCAGCCTTAACCCTTAGCCTGCTACAGGCCCATACTGGGTCCTACACGAACTTTATTGTTTTGAACTTATTGCACTGGATCACTTTAAAGCTTTTCACATTTATAACCAATTATTTTGACAGTCTTTCTACAGTGAGCTTTATTTCAGAGCTTGTTGTAATTGTTTTTGTCCCTCCATATCTAATAAAAAAAATGTCATGATGCCTACTCAATTTCACCTAAAGATAATTATTCTGAAATTGTGGTTTCATTATAACTGAATCCAAGGGATAATCAAGAATCTATTTTCAGCAAACTTAAAGGGACAGCCTACACCAGAAAATGTATTGTTTTAAAAGATAGATAATCCCTTTATTACCCATTCTCCAGTTTTGCATAACTAACACAGTTATATTAATGTACTTTTTACCTCTGTGATTACCTTGTATCTAAGCATCTTCTGACAGCCCCCTGATCACATGACTTTTTATTTACTATCTATTGACTTGCATTTTAGCCAATGAGTGCTGTGACTCTTAAATAACTCCATGGGCGTGAACACAATGTTATCTACATGGCTCACATGAACTAGAAGTCTCCTGTTGTGAAAAGCTAATAAAAAAGCATGTTATAAGAGACTGACTGTAGTGGCTTAGAAACAGGCAGACATGTATAGGTTTAAATGTTATGAAGTATATTAATATAACCATGTTGGTTGTGCAAAGCTGGGGAATGGGTCTTAAAGGCGTTATCTATCTTTTTAAACAATAGCAATTTTAGTGTTGACTGTCCCTTTGATGTAGTTAAAGACCTTCATTTTTAATTGGAAGCTACTAAAGAAATCAGGTAGGTTGATCATATTTTGTCAAACACTATTGGCAGCATTCATCTGTTTTATTTGAGGTTAACCCTTGGAGTTCAACTGCAGCATTCATTTCCACTGAGAAGCAATCCCTGGGATCACATATGCCCATTTGGAGTTGGCACTATTTGACATATCCTTTTTGCACTAATACATTCGGCTAGATTACGAGTTTTGTGTTATGAGTGAAAAAGCCTCATAACGCTGCTTGTTCACTACCGCTGGTATTACGAGTCTTGCAAGTATAGCTGTACCGCACACTTTTTTGGCCATAACGCAACGTAACTACCGCAGCTTTCAAAAAGTCCTTTTTCAATGGGACTTCCATAGCGTATTCCGAATTTGCCTGTCCGGCCAAAAAGTAAGCGGTACAGCCTATACCGTCAAGATCCATGCTGTAAACTGAAAGTCAGTAGTTATGGGTTTTATGCTACAAAGCCGTAACATAAAACTCATAACTAAAGTGCTACAAAGTACACTAACACCCATAAACTACCTATTAAACACTAAACTGAGGCCCTCCCGCATCGCAAACACTAAAATAAAATTATTAACCCCTAATCTGCCGCTCCGGACATCGCCGCCACTATAATAAACATATTAACCCCTAAACCGCCATACTCCCGCATCACCAACACTAGTTAAATATTATTAACCCCTAATCTGCTGCCCCCAAAATCGCTGCCACTATACTAAAGTTATTCACCCCTAAACCTAACCCTAAGTCTAACCCTAACACTTGGCTGACCATATTGCCGCTTTAAGAAGGAACACATATGAAAAATACATATGTCAGGGTTCTTATACAAAACATTTATTTAAACAGCCCTGAAAACAGCCCTGACATATGTATTTTTCATATGTGTTCCTTCTTAAAGGGGCAATATGGTCACCCTACCTAACACCCACTAACTTTAATATAATTAAAATAAATCTAAATAAAAATTACTATCATTAACTAAATGATTCCTATTTAAAACTAAGTACTTACCTGTAAAATAAACCCTTACCGCTAGATTAAGAGTTCTGCGGCCAAAGGGGTGCGTTAGCTACGCATGCTTTTTTTCACCCGCACCTTTTAAATACCACTGGTATTTAGAGTCCACAGAAGGGCTGCTTTAGGCTCCAAAAAGGAGCGTACAGGTATATTTACCGCCACTGCAACCCTAAATACCACCGGTGCTTACGGACGCAGCCAGCTTCAAAAACGTGCTCGTGCACGATTCCCCCATAGGAAATAATGGGGCAGTTTGAGCTGAAAAAAACCTAACACCTGCAAAAAAGCAGCGTTCAGCTCCTAACGCAGCCCCATTGTTTCCTATGGGGAAACACTTCCTAAATCTGCACCTAACACCCTAACATGAACCCCAAGTCTAAACCCCTAACCTTACACTTATTAACCCCTAATCTGCCGCCCCCGCTATCGCTGACCCCTGCATATTTTTTTTAACCCCTAATCTGCCGCTCCGTACAGCGCCGCCACCTACGTTATCCCTATGTACCCCTAATCTGCTGCCCCTAACACCGCCGACCCCTATATTATATTTATTAACCCCTAATCTGCCGCCCCCAACGTCACCGCCACCTACCTACAATTATTAACCCCTAATCACCGCTACTATAATAAAGTTATTAACCCCTAATCCGCCTCACTCCCGCCTCAATAACCTTATAATAAATAGTATTAATCCCTAATCTGCCCTCCCTAACATCACCGAACCCTAACTTCAAGTATTAACCCCTAATATGCCGACCGGACCTCACCGCTACTTAATAAATTTATTAACCCCCAAAGCTAAGTCTAACCCTAACACTAACACCCCCCTAAATTAAATATAATTTTTATCTAACAAAATAAATTAACTCTTATTAAATAAATTATTCCTATTTAAAGCTAAATCCTTACCTGTAAAATAAACCCTAATATAGCTACAATATAAATTATAATTATATTGTAGCTATTTTAGGATTAATATTTATTTTACAGGTAACTTTGTATTTATTTTAACTAGGTACAATAGCTATTAAATAGTTAATAACTATTTAATAGCTACCTAGTTAAAATAATTACAAAATTACCTGTAAAATAAATCCTAACCTAAGTTACAATTAAACTTAACACTACACTATCAATAAATTAATTAACTAAAATACCTACAATTATCTACAATTAAACCTAACACTACACTATCAATAAATTAATTACATACAAATACCTACAAATAAATACAATTAAATAAACTAAACTAAACTAAAGTACAAAAAATAAAAAAAGAACTAGGTTACAAAAAATAAAAAAATAATTTACATTAGAAAAATATTATAACAATTTTAAGCTAATAACACCTACTCTAAGCCCCCTAATAAAATAACAAAGTCCCCCAAAATAAAAAATGCACTACCCTATTCTAAAATACAAATAGAAAAGCTCTTTTACCTTACCAGCCCTTAAAAGGGCCTTTTGCGGGGCATGCCCCAAAGAATTCTGCTCTTTTGCCTGTAAAAAAAAACATACAATACCCCCCCAACATTAAAACCCACCACCTACATACCCCTATTCTAACCCAAACCCCCCTTAAATAAACCTAACACTAAGCCCCTGAAGATCATCCTACCTTATCTTCGCTACGCCGGGTATCACCGATCCGTCCAGAGGAGGCTCCGAAGTCTTCATCCAAGCCCAAGCGGGGGCTGAAGAGGTCCATCATCGGGCTGAAGAGGTCCATCATCGGGCTGAAGAGGTCCATCATCCGGCTGAAGAGGTCCATCATCCGGCTGAAGTCTTCTATCAAGCGGCATCTTCAATCTTCTTTCTTCCGAATCCATCTTCATCCCGCCCACGCGGAACATCCATCCTGGCCGACGACTTCCCGACGAATGACGGGTTTGGGTTAGATTAGGGGTATGTGGGTGGTGGGTTGTAATGTTGGGGGGGGGGTATTGTATGTTTTGTTTTACAGGCAAAAGAGCAGAATTCTTTGGGGCATGCCCCGCAAAAGGCCCTTTTAAGGGCTGGTAAGGTAAAAGAGCTTTTCTATTTTTATTTTAGAATAGGGTAGGGCATTTTTTTTTATTTTGGGGGGCTTTGTTATTTTATTAGGGGGCTTAGAGTAGGTGTAATTAGCTTAAAATTGTAATATTTTTCTAATGTTTGTAAATTATTTTTTTATTTTTTGTAACTTAGTTCTTTTTTTATTTTTTGTACTTTAGTTAGTTTATTTAATTGTATTTAATTGTAGGTATTTGCATGTAATTAATTTATTGATAGTGTAGTGTTAGGTTTAATTGTAGATAATTGTAGGTATTTTATTTAATTAATTTATTGATAGTGTAGTGTTAGGTTTAATTGTAACTTAGGTTAGGATTTATTTTACAGGTAATTTTGTAATTATTTTAACTAGGTAGCTATTAAATAGTTATTATTTAATAGCTATTGTACCTGGTTAAAATAAATAAAAAGTTGCCTGTAAAATATATATTAATCCTAAAATAGCTACAATGTAATTATAATTTATATTGTAGCTATATTAGGGTTTATTTTACAGGTAAGTATTTCGCTTTAAATAGGAATAATTTATTTAATAAGAGTTAATTTATTTTGTTAGATAAAAATTATATTTAACTTAGGGGGTGTTAGTGTTAGACTTAGCTTTAGGGGTTAATAAATTTAATAGAGTAGCGGTGAGGTCCGGTCGGCAGATTAGGGGTTAATACTTGAGGTTAGGTGTCGGTGATGTTAGGGAGGGCAGATTAGGGGTTAATACTATTTATTATAGGGTTTTTGAGGCGGGAGTGAGGCGGATTAGGGGTTAATAACTTTATTATAGTAGTGGTGAAGTCCGGTTGGCAGATTAGGGGTTAATAATTTTAGGTAGGTGGCGGCGCCGTTGGGGGCGGCAGATTAGGGGTTAATAAATATAATATAGGGGTCGGCGGTGTTAGGGGCAGCAGATTAGGGGTACATAGGGATAACGTAGGTTGCGGCGGTGTGCGGTCGGCAGATTAGGGGTTAAATTTTTTTATTAGAGTGGCGGCGATGTGGGGGGGCTCGGTTTAGTGGTACATAGGTAGTTTATAGGTGTTAGTGTACTTTAGAGCACAGTATTTAAGAGCTTTATGAACCAGCGTTAGCCCAGAAAGCTCTTAACTCCTGGCATTTCTCTGCGGCTGGAGTCTTGTCATTAGATTTCTAACGCTCACTTCAGCCAAGACTCTAAATACCAGCGTTAGAAAGATCCCATTGAAAATATAGGATACGCAATTGGCGTAAGGGGATCTGCGGTATGGAAAAGTGAGCGTTAGACCCTTTCCTGACTGACTCTAAATACCAGCGGGCGGCCAAAACCAGCGTTAGGAGCCCCTAACGCTGGTTTTGACGGCTAACGCAGAACTCTAAATCTAGGCGTAAGCTAGCTACAATATAACTAATAGTTACATTGTAGCTATCTTAGGTTTTATTTTTATTTCACAGCTAAGTATGTAGGTAGACCTAGTTAAAATACATACAAACTTACCTGTAAAATAAAACCTAACCTGAGTTACACTAAAACCTAACCTTACACTAAAATTAAATAAATTACATTAATTAAATATAAATACAATTAACTAAATTACAAAAAAAAATAAACACTAAATTACACAAAATAAAAAAGAAATGATCAAATATTTAAACTAATTACACCTAATCTAATAGCCCTATCAAAATAAAAAAGCCCCCCAAAATAAAAAAACCCTAGCCTAAACTAAACTTCCAATAGCCTTTAAAAGGGCCTTTTGTGGGGGGATTTCCCCCAAAGAAATCAGCTCTTTGAAAAAATACAAACAACCCCCCAACATTGAAATCAACCACCCACACAACCAAACCCACCAAATAAAATCCTATCTAAAAAAACCTAAGCTCCCCATTGCCCTGAAAAGGGCATTTGGATAGGCATTGCCCTTTAAAGGGCATTTAGCTCCTTTTCAGCCCAAACCCTAAGCTAAAAATAAAACCCACCCAATAAACCCTTAAAAAAACCTAACACTAACCCCCGAAGATCCACTTACAGTTTTTGAAGACCGGACATCCATCCACAACGAAGCCGGGAGAAATCTTCATCCAAACAGCAAGAAGTCTTCAACGAAGCCGGGAGAAGTCTTCATCCAAGCGGCAAGAAGTGGTCCTCCAGGCGGGCAGAAGTCTTCATCCAGATGGCATCTTCTATCTTCATCCTTCCGACGCGGAGTGGCTCCATCTTTAAGACATCCGGCGTGGAGCATCCTCTTCTTCCGACGGCTTTTCAAGAATGAAGGTTCCTTTAAAGGGACACTGAACCCAAATTTGTTCATTTGTAATTCAGAAAGAGCATGCAATTTTAAGCAACTTTCTAATTTACTCCTATTTTCAATTTTTCTTCGTTCTCTTGCTATCATTATTTGAAAAAGAAGCATCTAAGCTTTTTTTGGTTTCAGTACTCTGGACAGCAATTTTTTATTGGTGGATGAATTTATCCACCAATCAGCAAGGACAACCCAGGTTGTTCACCAAAAATGGGCCGGCATCTAAACTTACATTCTTGCATTTCAAATAAAGATACCAAGAGAATGAAGACATTTGATAATAGGAGTAAATTCGAAATTTGCTTAAAATTTCATGCTCAATCTGAATCACGAAATTAAATTTTTGGGTACAGTGTCCCTGTAAGGGACGTCATCCAAGATGGCGTCCCTTGAATTCCGATTGGCTGATAGATTTCTATCTATTAATTATTCTATTAAAGGTGAAAAATTCCTTTTGGTTGATGCAATGAGCTTCAATCCTATTGGCTGATCCAATCAGCCAATAGGATTGAGTTCGCATTCTAATGGCTGATTGGAACAGCTAATAGAATGCAAGTTCAATCCTATTGGCTGATTGGATCAGCCAAAAGGATTGAAGCTCAATCCTATTGGCTGATTGGATCAGCGAATAGGATTTTTTTCACCTTTAATTCCGATTGGCTGATAGAATTCTATCAGCCAATCGGAATTCAAGGGACGCCATCCTGGATGATGCCCCTTAAAGGAACCTTCATTCTTGAAGAGCCGTCGGAAGAAGAGGATGCTCCTCGCCGGATGTCTTGAAGATGGAGCCGCTCCGCGTTGGAAGGATGAAGATAGAAGATGCCGTCTGGATGAAGACTTCTGCCCGTCTGGAGGACTACTTCTTGCCGCTTGGATGAAGACTTCTTCCGGCTTTGTTGAAGACTTCTTGCCGCTTGGATGAAGACTTCTCCTGGCTTCATTGTGGATGGATGTCCGGTCTTCAAAAACTGCAAGGGGATCTTCGGGGGTTAGTGTTAGGTTTTTTTAAGGGTTTATTGGGTGGGTTTTATTTTTAGCTTAGGGTTTGGGCTGAAAAAGAGCTAAATGCCCTTTTAAGGGCAATGCCCATCCAAATGCCCTTTTCAGGGCAATGGGGAGCTTAGGTTTTTTTAGATAGGATTTTATTTGGTGGGTTTGGTTGTGTGGGTGGTTGATTTCAATGTTGGGGGGTTGTTTGTATTTTTTTTTACAAGTAAAAGAGCTGATTTCTTTGGGGCAATGCCCCGTAAAAGGCCCTTTTAAGGGCTATTGGCAGTTTAATTTAGGCTAGGGTTTTATTTATTTTTAAAGGGCTATTAGATTAGGTGTAATTAGTTTAAATATTTGATAATTTCTTTTTTATTTTGTGTAATTTAGTTTTTTTTAAATTTAGTTAATTGTAATTAATTAATGTAATTTATTTAATTTTAGTGTAATGTTAGATGTTAGTGTAAGACAGGTTAGGTTTTATTTTACAGGTAACTTTGTATTTATTTTAACTAGGTAGCTAGTAAATAGTTAATAACTATTTACTAACTAGTCTACCTAGTTAAAATAAATTCAAACTTAGCTATGAACTAAAAATTAAACCTAAGATAGCTGCAATGTAACTATAAGTATTTCATTTTAAATAGGAATTATTTAGGTATTAATTGTAATTTTTATTTAGATTTATTTTAATTATGTTAAAGTTAGTGGGTGTTAGGGTTAGGTTTAGGGGTTAATAACTTTAGTATAGTGGCGGCAACGTTGGGGGCGGCAGATTAGGGGTTAATAAGTGTAGGTAGGTGGCGGCGGTGTCGGGGGCGGCAGATTAGGGGTTAATAACTGTAATGTAGGCGGCAGCGACATTGGGGGTGGCAGATTAGGGGTTAATAACTGTAATGTAGGTGTCGGCGGTATCGGGGACGGCAGATTAGGGGTTAATAAGTATAATGTAGGTGTCGGGGATGTCGGGGCAGCAGATTAGGGGTGTTTAGACTCGGGGTTTATGTTAGGGTGTTAGGTGTAAACATACATTTTCTTTCCCCATAGGAATCAATGGTTAAACCTTTGTATTGTAATGTAGGAGTTTCTGTTTCACATAAAGAGCACTACATAGCAACATAAACATTTCTCAAGATAAAATTTGTGTTTCTAAATTTTTTTTAAGAGCCTCGCCATACCAACGAGCCATCTTAGATCATCTCAACTAAATAATGAGGTTTTGAATATCAGGCCCTCTAACAATGATCTTGCAAAACAATGTGTGGACTAACCCTCGAATGGAGAGGAGGGGTATGTATTAATGTGAAAGATATATTATATAGGTCACTATCAATCCTGAATTTTGGTCTTGGCTAAAACTACTGTGACTCCATGAGTACACTTATTTTTTCCTGTTGCTTCTAAGGCGCCTATTTTAGAACGTGCGAGCGGACATGATCCGATATTGCGGATCATGTCCGCTGCACACTGATAAATGCCGACAGCATACACTCTCGGCATTTATCATTGCACTAGCAGTTCTTGTGAACTTCTGGTGCAATACCGCCCCCTGCAGATTCACGGCCAATCGGCTGCTAGCAGGGGGTGTCAATCAACCCGATCGTATTGGATCGGATTGATTTCCTGTGATGTCTGTCCGCCACCTCAGAGCAGGCGGACAGGTTATGGAGCAGCAGACTTTAGACCGCGGCTTCATAACTTGTGTTTCTGGCGAGCCTAAGGGCTCGCCAGAAACCCAGGGCATCAAGCTCTATATGGAGCTTGATAAATAGGCCCCTAAAAGAGGTTAATTTCAAGGTGTATTATTGGGTTGGTTTTTTTGTCCCTATCCAACACTGAGAAATGAATGCCTTTTAACATAATTTACCCGTTTCACTGGTTAAACTAAAATTAAAAAATATTTTTTTTTAGCAATGTTTCACCATCTTGTACAATAAGGAGAAAATGAGTAGGGCTATAATGCCTACTAGATCAGCTCCCTATTTTGGCCTGGAGTATTGCTATCACTATATAATTGTGTATGTATTTCCAATAAACCCTGGACTTTTTAACTGCATCTACTGTTGTTGCGTGCCTGCAACTCTTTGTTTGTTGTTGGATAAAATAGCTAAACATAAAAATATTAGCTACATTTTTAATGTATGCTACAAGTGAGTTTTTTTTATCTAATGTGACATCCCTCTTTCAAATGAGGGGGTCTTTTGATATGTTTATTTTCTTTAGGGTGATTATTATTATTATCAGGTATTTGTAGAGCGCTATAAACATAGTCGGTATACAGGATAACATTTATAGGGATCAAATGTGTAGAGGGCCCTGCCGAGAGTTGCACTGTTGAAGTCGGCTCTTATGAAGCGATCTGTAAACAGCTGGGCTCATTGGCTTACATTCTAAAGGTTTCAAGGGGAAAGCAATGGAGGTAGGAAAGGTTAGTGTAGGTTGCATGCATCCCTGAATATTAGAGTCTTTAGGGAGTGCTTGAAGCTGTTAAAACGAGGGGAGAGTCTTGTGGAGCAAGGCAGGGAGTTCCACAAGATGGGGGCCAGTCTGGAGAAGTCCTGTAAATGGGAATGTGAGGAAGGAACAAAAGAGGAGGAGAGTAGGAGATCGTCAGCAGGTTGAAGGAGACGGGAGGGAGAGTATCTGGAGGCAAGAGGAAGCCGGTGAAGGGATTGGCAGAGAGGTGCATCAGATGAAGAGCAATGTGTAAGAAAGATGAGCCTGGCAGAGGCATTCATTATGACTTGTAAAGGAGCTAAGCGGCATCAAGGTAGACCAGAGACCAGAGAGGATGGAGTTGCAGTAGTCGAGGCGGGAAAGGATGAGAGAGTGGATTAAAATCTTAGTTGTGTCTTGAGTAAGGAAATGTCTAATTTTAGAGATGTTTTTAAGGTGGAAGTGGCAGGCTTTAGCCAAGGACTGAATATGAGGAGTGAAGGAATGGTCTGAGTTAAGTGTAACCCCAAGATATCGGGCATGTGGGGTAGGGCTAATGATGGAATTATCAACAGTTATAGAAAATTGGGGGTGGAGATTTTGGAAGAAGGGGGAAAAATAAGGAGTTTAGTTTTGGAGAGATTTAGCTTAAGGTAGTGAGAGGACATCCAAGATAAGATATGAGAAAGACAGTTAGTGACACGGGTTAGTAAGGAAGGAGGTAAGTCTGGTGCAGAGAGGTAGATTTGGGTGTCATCAGCATACAAATGGTATTGAAACCCGTGGAACTTTATTAAGGAACCTAATGATGACGTGTGGATTGAAAAGAGAAGGGGACCGAGGACAGAGCCTTAAGGTACCCCAGCCAAAAGTGGTAACGGGGCAGAGGATGCTCCGGAGAAGGCTACACTAAAGGTAGCAGATACCAAAGGATTGGAGGGTTTCGAGCAAAAGAGGGTGGTCAACAGTGTCAAAGGCTGCAGACAGATCAAGGAGGGTAAGCAGAGAGAAGTGGCCTTTGGATTTTGCTGTAAGTAGGTCATTGGTAACCTTGACAATTGCTGTCTCTGTGGAGTGATGGGGATGAAATCCAGATTGCAGTGGGTCAAGAAGAGAGTTTAGTGTAAGGAAATTGGATAGATGTGCAGATACTAACTTTTCGAGGATCTTTGAGGCAAGAAGGAGTAGGGAAATAGGGCGGTAGTTGGATGGGGAGGTTGGATTGAGGGAAGGTTTCTTGAGGATAGGTGTGACCAGTGCATGTTTTAGAGATGAGGGAAATATACCAGTGCTGAGGGAGAGGTTGAAAATGTGTGTGAGTATTGGGGTGAGGGTAGAAGAGAGGGAGGGAAGTAGCTATGAGGGTATGGGGTCAAGAGGACAGGTAGTCAGGGGCAAAAGAGCTACATTTATGGGTATTAGGTTTTGGATTATTGTGAGCTTTTGGGGGTGGGTGGGAGATTGGTAGTATGTTGAGAGCTGATTTCATTTCTGATGGAGTCAATTTTGTTATTGAAGTGCTTTAGAGTAATCCTAAATAGCATGAGTGCTATGAAATACTTGCCATTATTATAATATTCACCTAGAAGCTGTATGGACAAAGGATTATCATTTTCAAGAAATGGACTTCACATCCTTCTATGTAAAATGTGGGGTGGGAAAGAGGCCATTTAACTCTGTAATTTAGTTCTATATACACTGATATACACTGATTAGATGATCAATTGACAGCCAACTGAACATTTTACCTTCATTTGAGGTTGGGACCATGACCATTTTCTTTTCTTGCTTAATTGTGGGTACTAGGTTCTCCTTTACAGCCCAGAGCATCCTAAAAGTCACAAAGTAGCAAGGAGACTGTGATGCATATGGCACATAGAGAGGCATGATACGCCTTATTTGAATAAGATGAAAGCTCTTTTATTTAAAATTAGACCCCAGGTGAAGTGTGTGTATAGGAAGGCATACAGGCTTTAAAAGGCCCCTCTGTCGCCATATAAAACAATCATACTAGGGATGGCAGCAGACCACCATTACTGCATTGAGCCATGCATGTTAGAAAAGTATGTCTTCCAAATGAGGAACCTCGTCTCCCTCTCAGTAAAGAAAAAAAAAGAGATAGAAGTTTAAAAAAAGTTTCCTACCCTCAAGAGAAAAACTCCCTGATATCTGGTGTGGCATAATGTTACAGTTCCACACAATGGTTAGCATCATCATAGGGGGACAATGACATGTGACTCATTCTGAAAATTGGTCTATATTTCCTCTATGTTAGAAAGGAGTAGATAAAGGCTTCCCAAGTCCACCCTCACAACCAAAGCCCAGTTATTGTAGGAGGGATATGGGCACTTTCTCATTGTGGGCCTGATATTCAAAACTTTGCCGCTCAGGTAAGATATTCTAAGAAGTCTCATTGGTACAGCGAGGCCCTTAAAATGTTTTTAGAGACACAAATTATATCTTGAGAAATGTTTATGTTGCTATGTAATGTGAAGCAGAGACTCCTACATTACAATACAATGTCTAATAAAAAAAAACAGAGATTTTCTGAGATTGCTATTCATGCCGGTGAGGTTTTGAATATCAAGCCCTGTGTGTGCTGTCATTATGCACTATACAGGGATCTCTTCTAAGCTATGTGGAAATGTGCCAGTATCAGAGTATGTCATTGTGTCATCCACCAAACACAGTAAGAAATAAAGAGGATAGCATTACCTTGTCCTTCTCTTAACTAGTTAAAGGGACATTACAGCCAAAGTTATAAATCAACATGGATGCATTTCAGTTTTGAATAGAAGCATTTTTGTGATATACATGTAGTAGAAAACATGCTTATAATAAAAGCTATTGATGTTTGAAAACTTTATTTAAGTATGCACCGTGCACCAGAATTTTAAACACAACACTTGCTTCGAGAGCCTAAGGTGTTTGTACCACCTGGTAATGACTCAATTTGTTAGTTGCTGACATGATACAAGCCCCACTGGCGCTATGAGCTGCGGAAGCATTTAAAATGCTGGTGCACTGAGAATATCTAGCTATGCTTCATATGCACCTTCATAGAAAAATGTTAACACTAAAACAGTGATATCTTTTACTAGAAGCAATTTTGCCAATCCTATATAATAAAAGGCCAAGTGTGTTTGTCCGAAGCTGCCATGAGACAGCACGAGGACAAACACACCTGGCCTTTGAGTCCCTAGCTGATCTGCGGCAGAAGTGGGCGTGAGTGGGGGCGTGGCCGACGTGGTCGGGGGTGTGGTCGGTGTGAATTGCCATGAATGGGGCGTGGTCGCGTGATAGAAGGGAGAGCGATAGAGAGGGGAAGAGATAGAGAGGGGAGAGAGATAGAGAGGGGGAGTTGATAGAGGGGGGAGAGAGAGGGGAGAGACAGGGGAAGGGAGAGAGAGGAGGGGAGAGAGAGAGCTCAAAAGAGAGGGGGGAGAGAGAACAGAAGAGGGTGAATAGAGAGAGCAGAAGAGGAGGGATAGAGAGAGGGAGAGAGAGACAGCAAAAGAGAGGGGGGAGAGAGACAGAAAAAGATAGAGGGGGAGAGAGACAGCAAAAGAGAGGGGGGAGAGAGACAGCAAAAGAGAGAGGGGGAGAGAGACAGCAAAAGAGAGGGGGGAGAGAGACAGCAAAAGAGAGGGGGGGAGAGAGACAGCAAAAGAGAGAAGGGAAGAGAGACAGCGAAAGAGAGGGGGAGAGAGACAGCAAAAGAGAGGGGGGAGAGAGACAGCAAAAGAGAGAGGGGGAGAGAGACAACAAAAGAGAGAGGGGGGGAGAGACAGAAAAAGAGAGAAGGGAAGAGAGACAGCAAAAGAGAGAGGGGAAGAGAGACAGCAAAAGAGAGGCGGGAGAGAGACAGCAAAAGATAGAGGGGGAGAGAGACAGCAAAAGATAGAGGGGGAGAGAGACAGCAAAAGAGAGGGGGGAGATAGACAGCAAAAGAGAGAGGGAGAGAGAGACAGCAAAAGAGTGAGGGGGAGAGAGACAGCAAAAGAGAAAGGGAGAGAGAGACAGCAAAAGAGAGAGAGGGAGAGAGACAGCAAAAGAGAGAGGGAGAGAAAGACAGCAAAAGAGAGAGGGGGAGAGAGACAGCAAAAGAGAGACAGGAGAGAGACAGCAAAAGAGAGGGGGGAGAGAGACAGCAAAAGAGAGAGGGGAAGAGAGACAGCAAAAGAGAGACGGGAGAGAGACAGCAAAAGAGAGGGGGAGAGAGACAGCAAAAGATAGAGGGGGAGAGAGACAGCAAAAGAGAGGGGGGAGAGAGACAGCAAAAGAGACGGGGGAGAGAGCACAAAAGAGAGGGGGAGAGAGAGCGCAAAAGAGAGGGGGAAGAGAGAGCACAAAAGAGGGGGGAGAGAGTGCAAAAGAGAGGGGGAAGAGAGCAAAAGAGAGGGGGGTGAGAGAGCGCAAAAGAGAGGGTTGGAGAGAGAGTGCAAAAGAGAGGGGTGGAGAGAGAGCGCAAAAGAGAGGGGGGAGAGAGAGCGCAAAAGAGAGGGGAGAGAGAGAGCGCAAAAGAGAGGGGAGAGAGAGTGCACAAAAGAGAGGGGGAGAGAGAGAGCGCAAAAGAGAGGGGGGAGAGAGCGCAAAAGAGAGGGGAGAGAGAGGGGAGAGAGCGCAAAAGAGATGGGGGAGAGAGAGAGCGCAAAAGAGATGGGGGAGAGAGAGCGTAAAAGAGAGGGGGAGAGAGAGAGCGCAAAAGAGAGTGGGAGAGTGAGAGCACCAAAGAGAGGGGTAGAGAGAGAGCGTAAAAGAGAGGGGGGGAGAGAGAGTGCAAAAGAGAGGGGGGAGAGAGAGCGCAAAAGAGAGGGGGGAGAGAGAGTGCAAAAGAGAGGGGGGAGAGAGTTCAAAAGAGAGGGGGGAGAGAGAGAGCAAAAGAGAGGGGGGAGAGAGAGCACAAAAGAGAGGGGGGACAGAGAGAGTGCAAAAGAGAGGGGGAGAGAGCGCAAAGAGAGGGGGGAGAGAGAGAGTTCAAAAGTAAGGGGGGAGAGAGAAAGCTCAAAAGAGAGGGGGAGAGAGAGAGCAAAAGAGAGGGGGGAGAGAGAGCAAAAGAGAGTTGGAGGGAGAGAGCGCAAGGGGTGGGACCGCTGTACTGCAAAAAATGGCCCGTGTGAACGGGCTTTAGGACTAGTACATGTATAATGCAAATATGTTTCCTTTCAAAGATGCAATTAATCTTTGTACAATTTTGACCAGAATGTCCCTTTAAGTTCACTATGCTGCATTTTTAATACTGGTCCATCTCTGTCACTGTTAATTAATTATTTCTCTATTTATTTTGTTATGACTTTAGCATCAAAATCAATATTTTAAATCATGATAAATGCAAGACTTGTTTTAATGGTAACATCAACTGTGATTCTATTCCCGGGTCATTATAAATTCAAACGACATTTTCAGGTAACTTATAATAATCCACTATTGAGAAAAACATTCTGATGCAGTAGTTTGGGCTGTAGCATTATCTAAAAATATTCATATTATCATATGGGAAACACCATATTAATATCCCCAAAAATCTGCTTTTAATCTAGAAAACATAATTAAAGGGACACTGAACCCAATTTTTTTCTTTCGTGATTCAGATAGAGCATGCAATTTTAAACAACTTTCTAATGTACTCCTATTATAAATTTTGCTTCGTTTTCTTGCTTTCTTTATTTGAAAAAGAAGGCATCTAAGCTATTTTTTGGTTCAGTACCATGGAAAGCACTTGTTTGTTGGTGGGTGAATTTATCCACCAATCAGCAAGAACAACACAGTGTGTTCACCAAAAATGGGCCGGCATCTAAACTTACATTCTTGCATTTTAAATAAAGATACCAAGAGAATGAAAATAATTTGATAATAGGAGTAAATTAGAAAGTTGCTTAAAATTGCATGCTCTATCTGAATCACAATAGAAAAAAAATGGGTTCAGTGTCCCTTTAAAGGTAAACTATATGTATAATTTTAGCTCTTTCATATGCAATATATTTTTTTGTGTACAATCTCCCTTTAAAGCATAAAAAAGATCTGCACCTCCTAAAGATACAATTACTTTCCTTTTTATAATGAATAACCATTACATTTCTTTAATTCAGCCTTTGATGAAGGGAATGTATTATGTTTAACAAATTAACAAGGTTTGCCTTTTTAAGTAATTCATATAAATTCTTCTTCTTTAGCTGCTGAAACAGCATTGATAGCAAAGGTTCATTTTGTGTCTTTTTAGAAACTTAGCTCTTAGAAAACTGTCCCTTGGTATACTATAATCTTTACCCATCAAACATCTCCTTTTGTGATGAGACTTAAAGCTGCCTTTTAGATGTGTCATTTGTAGCTTGTGTAATTACAGGTA
Organism: Bombina bombina; assembly: GCF_027579735.1. Classification (NCBI taxonomy): domain Eukaryota; kingdom Metazoa; phylum Chordata; class Amphibia; order Anura; family Bombinatoridae; genus Bombina; species Bombina bombina. Next base: position 260,515,117 of record NC_069499.1, on the reverse strand, counting down.
GAATGACTATCACTCTCTCTTTGTACTTGTGGTCTGCACCTACTGCTCTAAACCACTTAAAGGGGCATTTATATTTTTTTTTCTTCATCTCTCCTCAGAAGACATTTTAAATGTGATGTCCTAGACAAACCTACCCTTTTTTTTACATGCTTGTGAAGGTGTTTCCTGTCCTCTATTAGAGCTAGGAAGTTGTTGTTTTTTATCAGTTAGTGGTATCTGTATCCCTAGGGAGAAGATGTGTATTTCCTTTTAGTCATATAATTAATTTAAACACTGTTAGCTTAAAGGAACATAAAGTGTAAAAGGAAAATTATCTTTTATTTTAAAGGGATAGGAAAGTCAAAATTAAACTTGCTTGATTCAGATACAGCACGTCATTTTAAGACACATAAATTAACTTCTATTTTCAAATGTGCTTCATTCTCTTAGTATCCCTTGTTAAAAAATGAATATGCACATATCTTACACTAGTGGGAGCTGCTGCTAATTGGTGCCTGCACACATTTGTCTCTTGTGATTGGCTAAATAGATATTTTCAGCTTCCTGTCAGTAGTGCAATGCTGTCACTTCAGCAATCGATAACAAGAGAATGAAGAAAAATTGATAATAGAATTAAATTGGGAAGTTGTTTAAAATTCTATGTTCTATCTGAAATAAAAAAGAAAAAATTGGGGTTTACTATCCCTTTAAAGTATGTTATTATTGCACTATATCTATGTGTAAAACCTCTACCATGATCAGCTCTAGAGCTGCACTGGGAACTAAGTGAGCAATAACAAGAGGGATGTGTACATGTGTACATAGCCATCAAGCACCAGTTTGCTTTTAGAAGTGTATTGCTGTTCCCGAGCCTAATTAAAGGGACATGAAACCCAAAAATTTTCTTTCGTGATTCAGATAGAGAATACAATTTTAAACAAATTTTCAATTTACTTCTATTATTTAATTTGCTTCCTTCTCTTGTTATCCTTTGCTGCAAGGTTTATCTCGGCAAGCTCAGGAGCAGCAAAGAACCTAGGTTCTAGCTGCTGATTGGTACCTGAAGATATATAACGATGGTTATTGGCTCACCCATGTGTTCAGTTAGAAACCAGTAGTGCATTGCTGCTCCTTCAACAAATGATAACAAGAGAATGATACAAATTAAATAATAGAAGTAAATTAGAAAGTTGTTAAAAATTGTATTCTCTAACTGAATCATGAAATACATTTTTTGGGTCCCTTTAAGTATAATTTTCAACAAAGTACAAAGTGAATTTAATAATAAAAGTTAGAAATGTAAAAATCTCTATGCTTCTGGGCTGGTTAGCCAAGCTTTTATAAGAATGTATTAGCCAGAAGAAGGGTTGTCACCTTTCTTGGAAAAAATATACCTGTCATGATAAATACCCTAAATCCTTATGCAGCAGAGTCCCAGAAATAAGAGCTGTTTTTAAGTGATTATTTATTTCCAGTTAGTTTAACACATACTTAGGAGACATTTCACTCTAACCTTTTTTTATTTTTTTATTTATTCTTTATTATATTCATTGACCCAAACATTTGAAATACCATCCACACTGGTAAAATACTGGCTTTGTAGCAACCCGAGACAGAAGCCATTTATTTTGCATAGCGATACGTTTGGGTCTGCAGCTATGTTCTCTGTACAGTGTGTGTGCAGAATAACAAATAGTGAATACCGAGAATGTTCACATTTGTAATAGCTTTAATGTTTAATTTATGAACATAATATTAAACAATTTTCATAACAATTGATAAATAATATATATTTTTACCATATATGGTATTACAGCCATTACTATATTTAATGGTTATAATATTATTTACAATATGATCTTTTAGTTATACTCTCTTTGTTACACATTCATTTGGACTCATTTGCTTTTAAGAAATGGGTTATTGCCCTGCACTCAAACCTTTTTCTATTCTGCAACGTATGAGAGATGTTTTCAGGTCTGTTGGATTCATGTTCTATATAGCCTCAGTAAGCAATGGGCCGGGATGGAATTCCCATTATTAAATGAATTAATAGCAACATCCTGACTCCCAATACATATCAAATTGGAACTAGTATCAGTTGTGACTGTAATCTAAAATGACTACATTTATTTAGCTGTTTGTCATATACATGTTTCCCTCAATACATCATTGTATTATCATTATAGGTCAAAATATTCATCTTAATAATATAATAAATGTAATTTAATTATACATAAAAATAATTGAAGGCAGACTGGCAATCATATAGTTCTGAATTTGAAGACTATATGAACATTGCTTGCTCCTTTATAATAGTATCTAAATAAAACTGTAATGTTCTTGATGGTTATGAAAAGAACAAAAAAAAAAAAACTAGCTGAAAAAAGTGGTCTCCCTTTAAATGTGTGTAAATGTTTGTATAGATTTGTATTGTTTTAGTGGCTTTGTTGTGTTGGTGATTAACCATTCAAGGTTCAAATTACTGGTTAAACAATGACACACTATCTATGTTAAATAGATTTCCTTTCACAGTCCAGTGTTCTGGGAATTCCCGGGATATGAATATCTCTGTGCACACATTCGGCTAGATTACAAATGGAGCACTAATTATCATGCACCCGTAAAAGGGGAAATTTGCCCGTTTACGGGCGCACAATAAACGACCAGCCATTACAAGTAGCTGGTTAATGCTAGAATGAGCTCTGAAAATTAACCAGAGATCATATCTCTGGTTAATTTTAAAAATAAATTGTGTATGGTGCCTTTTTTAAATAAAAAAAAATAAAAAAAGTAGCATCTTTCATTTTTAAAATAAGAACTGGTTAAAGAACAGAGTAATTTCACAAAAACACATATTTATATCCAGCAGAACTTAGGTAAAGGTTCCGGGAAAGCATTAGTGATATAATTTACTCTTGTATTGATATGTAGCTGTTTTTTTGTTACTAGGTTAAAAAATCAAACAACTGCTAAATTGAACAAGTACCTTTACATTGTTATTTATAGACTTCTCAAACCTTGAAAATAATTCACAAACACATCAAACAAACACTGCAGTATGAAGTTCATTTACAAGGACATATAACTATGTTTTTCTAGAGATATTTGGTTTCAGCAAAAGGTATATAATATTTAACCCTTTTAACTATAATTTAAAGGCCAATGTATTTTATTTACTCCAGTGCTGATTCAAAAAGACAATAAGATTTATGTGCTATGAACACGCTTTGCAGTGCCAAAAGCACTTTGCAATACATATGACCCTATACGTTTCTAAGTTCTAAAATTTGTTTTGGGGGAGAATTTAGATTTATATAGTAATATAATAGTATACATTATGCTGGGTCGAATATCAGCAGAGAAATACAATCTCTAAACTAATAGTAGATGTCACATTGTAAATCTATAGGATTGAGGTTTGATGGTGAATATATGAGACACAATCTCAGCAAAAGGATTGAAATTACATAAATGAGCAATATTAACATTTTCCAATGTGCTCGAATGTTTTATTATTGCACTATTCCTTAAACAGATCTACGTAATGCAATGCTGTTTCTAAACTGAACATGGCCGTTAATTGGTGGCTTCTGACTATACCTATATGCAGCCTCTGATTGGCTCAACACCCATGTCTAGCTCTGAGCCATTGAGGTATTTCTGGTTGAGCACAGAATGGCAAATGATAATTTCCAACTGCAGGTATAAGGTGTAGGGATCACTGCCTCATTACTATGATGGACCAGGTGACAGTGGGCACTAGAGACTATAGGGGAAAAGTAGAGTAAAACCATGATGTAGTTTTTAAATTAATTTGGGATTTCTGGTTTATTTTTTATATTTTTCTGTCTTTCTTAGGACCCCATTATTATAGCAGAATTATAAATACTGTATACTATTAGTATGGACTCTAGAGCAGTGGAAATGTGTTCTCTGAAATAATGAATCAAGCTTCTCTATCTGGCAGTTTGATAGAAAAATGTGAGTGTGGTGCACATCAGGAGAACGCTACGTAACAATGCATAGTGCCTACTTTAATGTTTGGTAAAAGAGGTATAATAATTTGGGGTTGTTTTCAGGGTTTGGGCTAGGCCTCTTATTTTTCACTGTGAAGGGCCATATTAATGCTACAGGATAGATTTTTAGACAATTTGGTGCTTCCAATTTTGTTGCAAGAATTTGTGGAAGAATCTTTCCTGTTCCAGCATGATAGTTCCCCTAGGCTCTTTTGGATGAATGGCAAATTTCCACAGCAAACTTCCACAGAAATCCTTCCCAGACGAGAGGCGCCTGTCATAGCCACCAGGAGGTGGGTGAGGGGGGGGGGGGCAACTCCATATTAATGCCCAAGGTTTTAGAAAGGGATGTCCAAAAAGCTCATATAAGTGCGATAGTCAGGTGTCCACACCCACACATACACACAAACACAAATATATATATATATATATATATATATAATGTATGTGAATGTGTGAATATATATATTAATGTTCTTTTTGTTTGATTAGTAATTAAATGTTTGAGGAGATTAGTCATCATACTGTTAAAGTGTCATTTGGAATGATGAATATTTTTATAGCCTGGTTTACTTTTTCTAAGTTAAATTTATCCTAAGCTTATCTCCTACTCATATACTTTATTGTATATGTGTAATATGAATACAATATCTGGTATTACAGAAACAGTATATGCTTGATTTGTCTTAAATCTTGCTCTCATTTGTTCCATTTTTGGTGATAAAGCCATAGATGTTTTTGTATATGTATTAAAAGCCCACATCCAAAAAAGTCTTATTGTGGAAATAAAATTAAGAAAACATTTATTTATTTCATATAGGTGGCGAGAGTCCAAGATCCATTAATATAGGAATACATTCCTACCAATAGGAGGAGGCAACGTTTCCAAAACAACAAGAGCCCTAAAAAACCTTCCCACCTCACACATACCATTGGAGGTGGTTAAAGCATAAAGATGTGTATGATTTTTTTCAGTGAAAGGGGCTTTTCAGTCTATATTGAAGTCTGGTTACCCTCAGACTACAGTACTTGTCAGAGGGATGTATTTGGGGTATGGTTTGTGATAAATTGGTTTCGCCTCATCGAAAATACTTCATAGGCCCTCTGTAAATTCTGTTGCAGAGACTTGTCTTCTGCCTCCCTTTACAGATCTTCATTATACTCCTATTCCATTACCTCTGCTGATATGTATCAGTACTGGTTTGACTGTCTGCTACTTGCTTGATAGTGGACGAATGTCTATGGGTAATTATGTTTACATTTTTTATATATATAGACACTTATATAACCATATTTTGGGCACTTTTAATTGTTATCTTTTTATTATGTATATTCGGCCCTCGGACAGAATATCACTATTACCCATGCTTTGTACACAAATATATTTTGGTAAGCTTTTATACCAAGCCAGCTGTAGTAGCCTAATGATTAGCTCAGCTACTTAGGAAGCAGACAGGTTTAGAAATTAAATCCAGCTTGCACCTTGATTGTGCTTTCAAAAGTTAGTTTAAAAAACTAAACATGTTCCAAGGGATACTGGTAAACCTGCATTAACTATCTGTAAAGTTACTTAAAAACAATATCATTTTTTCCTTTCCTCAAACGCTTTCTTAAGGTTTTTTTTTAGTGCGTATTGCTTTGCTTTGCTTATGTTATAGGAAATCAGCAAACTCTGTTCCTTAACTTACCCTAGAAACTGAAACTTCTGAACACTTTTCTATCATTATTTAGGTGCGCTTATTAAAAAATAACTGAAGTACTTTTTTCAGCTCATTTATGTTTAGATTTGTTAAATGCATGCTGACCAATGTAATGTTTCCTTAGGTACTAATATACCTGTTCTCTGTTTATTACAGGATGATGCTAAGAAATTACTTCCCACTAAACAGTTATATTTTGCATTGCTATTTATAAGATTTTTTTGCTGCTCACCTGCCTTCATATAAGTGCTATGTACCCCATTCCAAGAGATAATGTGGTAGCTTCAGATAATGAGATTTCCTCTAAGAGTGAGGATCCCTCATCTGCTGTAGAAACCTGATAATTATTCTTTTTTTTATTTTAAGTTGGGCTAATTTTTCTCTTTTTAAAGAGTTCTTAGTCACTTTAAGGATTAAAGATCCTAAGTATTCTGATGCTAAACATTTTAATAGTTTAAAATCAATGTTTAAAACTGTTGTTAATATCCATGAGATTTTCCTTATAAATAACTGCTGTCTATAACCTGATTGCTAAGGAATGATTTAAACCGGGTGTGTCTGTTAAGGTTTAAAAGTTGTATTGGTTTTTTTTATGTACTGGTTAAATTCTTAGACTAGCTATTTCTATTTTCTGATTTAGCTACTACTACTAATTATCCAGTTTTTCAGAACAGTTTTTTCTGATAACACTCGGCTAGATTACAAGTTTATACTATATACGCTATACCGGGTGCGTAAAGAATGCAATAAAATGAGCGGTACCGCACTTTCCATAGCGCTGCCATTACGAGTTACTGAAAAACCTCCTTATGCTGTGCGTTATGGTGCCTTAAGCTCCATACCGCACAAAAGTCAAGGCCTGACTTTAGGTGCTCGTGCACACTTTCCCTCATATACATCAATGGGGAGAGAGTGTTAGAAAAAAACTAACATATGGCATGGCAAATCGCCGTAATGCAACCCTATTGATGTCTATGGGGAAAAGAAAATTACATTTAAACCTAACACCCTAGTCTAAATTCCTCTAATCCACTGCCCCCGACATCACCGACACTTTAATAAAGTTAATAACTTAATCCGCCGCTTCGGACATAGCTGACACTAAATAAAGCTATTAACCCCTAAACCGCCAGCGCCCCACATCGCAACTAATAAACTAAACATATTAACCCCTACCGCTGGTCCCCCACATCACAAAACACTAAATTAAACTATTAACCCCTAAACCTAACATACTCCTAACTTTAAATTAAATGTTACAATATAACTATCATAAAATCAATAAAAACTTACCTGTGAAATTAAAAAAAACCTAAGATTAAACTATAAATGAACCTAAAATAACTATTCTAATAAAATAAAACTACCAATTAAAAAACCTAAATTACATGATTAAAAAACGTAACACGGGGGGCGGAGCATGCCTGGAGACTGAACAGTCGCATATCACTTCAGCTCCATTGGAATGGATTATTACCTTATTTATTAGACTGTTCAATCCAGTTTAAAATGATATCACAGGTCTATCTAGTCCCATAGATCATGATAGTGCTTTCTGAGACGCAACACGGCACTTGAAGACAGAGAATAATATCTACCGCAAGGACCTACACGCAGTTCCAGGGCGGCCATTTTCATGACCTCATGGATAATAAATACAACTAAGCACAAGACTATAGCTAACGATCAGAAAAACGCTCACTAACAGCTTAATATGAAGTTCACTGTCGGCTTCTGGGAGGATCTGATCTGTCTCGTGGAGGATCATCATGCTGCTCTTGAAGCAGCGTTATTTAAAGCCATCCAGCCTGCAGCCACCCCTTCACCTCCTGTTCCGAGTTACCAAAGTCCAGCTCTAATTGACCGCGTGGATGGCGGGGGTTTGGAGACCCAAAGCTTACTATGTACCTCTCACAATATTAAGACAGTGCTGAATCTAAATATCGTATCGCTTACAGTAGCTGAGGAGAAGGCTATGGTCGCATACGCAGATGCTTTGGAAGCTAATACTAACGCCGCAATGCTCAATGGTTCTCCCGGCACCTATTCAGCCTCTACTCTGACTCAGAAGATTAAGGGAGATGCGTCTAAGAGCCCTACCTTAAAGGGACAGTATACTGTAAAATAGTTTTTCCTTAATGTGTTTACAATTGCTTTTTTTGCCAACTGCAGAGTAAAAAATGTATGAAAAATAGCTTTTTAAGGTTTATTTGTGTATATTAATGCTCTGATTTTGTGTTTTGAAGCCACAGCCTAATAAAATAGGTTGAGCTTGTAGGTATAATCAGATCTCATTACTGAATCACATTGTGCACATATACCTGCTTCTTTATCTTATATCTGTCCTTAAAACAATCACCAATACTTTGAGAGAACAATGGAAAATCAACATTTTATTACCTTATCTCTGCTATATCCCACTGGAGTGTAATTTCTTCTGCTGGCTGTGTTTACAAAGCTTATCTATAGCTGGTACGCGCGGCCACAAACTTTCAGAATAGGTGGGGATACCACAGGCTAAATCAACAATTTCAAATGCCAATATAAGGGTAAAGGAGCTACTTGTAAACAATTTAATACACTCCAGCAGGTAAAGTGGATCATTGGGAACAAATTAAAGGGGAGAAAAATTTTGAGTAAACTGTCCCTTTAAGAAAACGCTCTCAATTCCTGAAGGAAGGACAGCTACACAAAGAAGGCCCCACACTGTCTTTATGGCCTCTATACACTGTGCACTCTACTGCCACACTCATGTCCATGTTGCGATCCAGAGAAGAGGCTTATAAGTTGAGAGACTGCCACATGGCATTAGCTACTGGTGTGGGGTAAATCTTTTTTCTTATTATCCCTGCAGCACAGCTGGTAATGGCTAAAACATCAGGGTTCCTTGGAGTAAACGAAGGATAAAATCTTTATGTATTTGGGACTCCCTTTTACTGCGCTCTGGGACATAGAACTGGTACTATCACAAGCCCAATGTTGTTATCAGAGTGAATTGTTTATTCCCCACGACCGCTATGGATACACAGGGCTTCAGTGCTCCACACTGCTTTCAAGGGGTTAATTATCTCCCAAATATGACTGTTCTACTTAATGTTGTACATTTAATTGCGGGCAAGTGTGTTTGCTGATTTTGAATATACTGTAACCCTATCACTATATCGGTCTTTCAGGCCGACATCTATGTGCTTTCAATGCTAATGATGGGTAATGCTAAAGTGTGTATATTTCTCTTTCATAAGCAAAACATTTGTAGATATGCTATTGGATTATATGCGGTGTACCAGGCACAGACAGCTAACTTATCTTATCTCTACCTATTTAGCATGCAAGCTAGTTTGCTGAGAATGTCTGACTTATGCATATTAACATAGTTTTATTTCATAAAGTGCCTCAGGGTTTTATAGATGTATAATATTTGTATGCTTTATATCTCACCCTGTTACAGTTATGCAATTATTTTAAACTGTTTATTGCTGTCGTGTGGTATGTCCCCACCTACATATGTATTGCCTTTCACTTCACTACCCTGAGTTGTTTTTTTTTTCATGTTCATATAAGTTTTTGTCGTTCTGACATGTTGGAAACTGACAGTTGCTTCTCTGCTGTATACTAGAGAAGGGGGCATCTAATTGTGATACGATGGCCTGCTGTTGGATATAGGGCCCATGTCCAACTAGCGGGGCAGCTAAGATATATTATTGCCATAAAGGCTGATTTTTGCCCCTATCCTGGACTCTCATAAAAGCAATGTCATTACAATTGTACTTTTATATTCAATTGCCTCACCTCTTATAACAATGCTATCCCTTGTTTACTAGCACCTAATTTATGCAAATTTGATTTGGTTGATCTACCAGGTAGTAGCTTGTATATAGTTTGTTTTATTTAAAGCCTTGTTGCAAATAGGCAGTCAGTCTTTTTTGCATGGACACATGACCTTTAGCTCAGGATGTTTGACTCATTCACCCATTCATTCAGCATTCATTAATCTTCCATTTATTCACTCATTTACCCACTAAACGTACTCCCCCCCCCCACTCATTTATCTACTCATTCATTTGCCCTTTCCCGCATTCATTTACTCACTCATTTCCCCATCATTCATTTGATCATATATGCAATATACTCATATTCCACTCCTCCTTGAGTTATCAGAGCTGAGATACTTAGCTTATGTCACGCTTGTACATTTAGATTTTGGGACTCTAGCATATTGGATATGACAATGTCCTAGCAGGCTTTAGTTTCTTATTATACACTTATTAGCAACCCAACTATACCTAGTCACACATAGATGATGATAGCGCTCAGTGTTATTACAGCTTATCTCCCCCTATCCCACCTACATTTATTTCTTTAAGTAACTCCTCCCCGACACATAATGAACCTTTTGGCTCCCAGGTTACATATCTTCGTATAATTGTTCACTTTATCACCTCCCTCCCCCCCTTATTGTATAGTATTCTGGTTCTTTGTGATTAGACCAGACACTTAACTCGCGGTTCCCTTGTGAATAACCGCAATTACCAATATTATATAATAACTATGTTCTCTATATATAATGTAAGCTCTCTAGTGTATGCAATGTATATGCTGAGTATCTCTCTTTCTCATCATAAGCTTGATATTAATATACATTTATAAGCGTATATGCACCATGTTTTATTGTTTATTACTTATTAATGAAACGTTATAATTCCTAAAAGTAAAAAATGTATGAGGTTTGCTTAGTCTTGGGACTTTACGCATGACATACTACTGTCTACTCTTATCCTGTCATTAGAAACTATTGCATTTTATACTATTATTGACTTGATATTGTTAGCTACTGAGCTCTTACTGTATGATGATGTTTCTAGTTGTTACATAGCAGTTTCACATTTATTTGTATTTGTATGTCATTTTATCATAAACCTCAATAAAAACCATTTAAACAACAAAAAAAAAAAAACGTAACACTACGAAAAAAACCAACCTAAATTACAAATGAAAAAAAACTAATACTACGAAAAAATTAAAAAAATCTAACATTACAAAAAAATAATAAACACTAAAATTACGAAAAATAAAAACTCTAAGATTATAAAAAAAAATAAACAAAATTATCAAAAATAAAAACAATTACACCTAATCTAATAGCCCTATAAAAATAGCCCCCCCCAAAATAAAAACACCCCCTAAACTACAATAAACTACCAATAGCTTTTAAAAGGGCCTGAAATCCTATTGGCTGTTAAACATCCTGTTGGCTGTTCAAATCAGCCAATAGGATTTCAGTAGCTCTCATCCTATTGGCAGATTTGAAAATGTCAGCCAAAAGGAATGCAAGGTACCCCATTTTTAAACGGATATCTTACATTCAAGCTTCAGTGTACGACGGTGAATGTATGAAGAGGATCCTCCATACTGGATGTCCTTGCTGACACCAGGATGAAGAAAGAAGATCGCCCTGCGATGAATGAAGATGAATTTCTGAAATTCAGGCACCGTGAGTAGATTTTCTGTTATTAGTGTTAGTTTTTTTTTTTTTTTGGGGTGGGATTTTTTTTTTTTTAGATTAGGGATGGGCACTGTAAAAGAGCTAATGCCCTTTTAAGGGCAATGCCAATACAAATGCCCCTTTAGGAGCAATGGGTAGCTTAGGTTTTATTTAGACTTAGGTTTTTTATTTTGGGGGGTTGGTTTGGTGGTGGGTTTTACTGTTGGGGGGACTTTGTAATTTTTTTTCGGTAAAAGAGCTGTTTAATTTTATTACAATAGTTATGTTAGGTTAATTTAAAGTTTAATCTTAGTTTTTTTATTTCACAGGTAAGTTTTTATTTATTTTAAGATAGTTATATTGTAACTTTTAATTTAAAGTTAGGGGGGTGTTAGGTTTTAGTAGTTTAATTGAGTGTTTTGCGATGTGGGAGGTTGGTGGTTTAGGGGTTAATAGCTTTATTTAGTGTCAGCGAAGTCGGGGAGCGGCGGATTAGGGGTTAATAGGTTTATTTTAGTGTCTGCGATGTGGGTGGCAGATTAGGGGTTAATAGGTTTATTATAGTGTTTCCGATGCGGGAGGGTGGCAATTTAGGGGTTAATAGGTAGTTTATAGTTGTTAGTGTACAATGTAACATTTTAATTATGAGTTTTGTGAAAAAAGTTTGCTTCACAAAATCCATAACTACTAGTCTCAGATTGCAGAATGGATCGTGTCGGTATAGGCTGTAACGCAAGCATTTTAGCCGGACCGCACAACCTGTAATACGGCGCTATTACATCAGCCAATAGGATTTTTTCTACCTTAATTCCGATTGGCTGATAGAATTCTATCAGCCAATCGGAATTGAATGGACGCCATCTTGGATGACGTAATTTAAAGGAACCTTCATTCTTCAGTTGGACTTCGTTGGAAGAGAATGCTCTGCGTCGGATGTTTTGAAGATGTAGCCGCTCCGCGCCGGATGGATGAAGATAGAAGATGCAACCTGGATGCCCGTCTGGAGGACCTCTTCTGGCCGGCTTCGATGAAGACTTCTGCCTGTCTGGAGGACCACTTCGCCCGGCTTCGTTGAGGACTTCGGCCCGGCTGGGTGAAGACTTCTCAAGGTAGGGTGATCTTCAAGGGGTTAGTGTTAGGTTTTATTAAGGGGGGATTGGGTGGGTTTTAGAGTAGGGTTGGGTGTGTGGGTGGTGGGTTTTAATGTTGGGGGGTATTGTACTTTTTTTTACAGGTAATAGAGCTGATCACTTTGGGGCAATGCCCCACAAAAGGCCCTTTTAAGGGCCATTTGTAATTTAGTATAGGGTAGGGCTTTTTATTATTTTGGGGGGCTTCTTTATTTTATTAGAGGGATTAGATTAGGTATAATTAGTTTAAAAAACTTGTAATTATTTTATTATTTTATGTAATTTAGTGTTTGTTTTTTTCGTACTTTAGATAATTTTTTAAATTGTATTTAATTGTATTTAGTTTAGGTAATTAATTTAATTATAGTGTAGTGTTAGGTGTAAGTGTAATATATTTTTTATAGTGGCGGTGATGTCCGGTTCAGCAGATTAGGGGTTAAAATTTTTTTTTTATTGTTTGCGGTATGGGGGGGGGGGGCTCAGTTTATAGGTTAATAGGTAGTTTATGGGTGTTAGTGTACTTTTTAGCACTTTAGTTAAGAGTTTTATGCTACGGCGTTAGCCCATGAAACTCTTAACTACTGACTTTTAAATGCAGTATCAGTCTTGACAGGAGAGGCTGTACCGCTCACTTTTTGGAAGACTTGTAATACCGGTGTTATTCGAGTCCCATTGAAAATATAAGATACGCAATTTACGAAAGTGGATTTGCGGTATTACCGAGTCTGTCCAAAAAAGTGAGCGGTACACCTGTCATTTCAAGACTCGTAATACCAGCGTTAGGAAAAAAGCTGCGTTGGGACCTCTCAACGCTGCTTTTTAAGGCTAACGCAAGACTCGTAACCTCGCCGAAATTAAATTAAGTTTTTGTTCTTCAAACTAAAAAAAGGGCAAGATCTAAACAATCTGCCAATAAAGAGCGCCACCTATTGGTTGGCAGGAGTAGAAAGTATTATATGAATCTGTATAGATATTGATATTTATAATAAAAACCCACCAGTATATATAAAAAATTAACAAATAAATGAATTGATAGATAAACGAATAAATGAATCAAAGCCACTTTAAATTAATATTGCTGTTTGGTAACCTTATCTGAAAGCTTTAAAAGCAAATAAGCAAATACAATTTAAAGGATATCGTTTGTATCGATATATTGTTAGGGCTCTGTCTTCTTATCCACACTGCAGCGTCCTGGATAACACCCCCGGCAGGATGGGGTGGCTAAATGAAAAGATAACAAAAGAGAAAGGAGACAGGAGCGCAAGGGACTGATCTGAGTGTAGTATAGTAAAACTTGAATTTTAATACAAAAGTAACAGTGACAAAAACACACTCACACTTTCCAACCTCAAACAGAATGAGGTATGAATATGGCACAAAAAGCAAAAAGCCCCAGGCACTTGCTCACCACGAACCCTCTTCCGGTGCAGTGGGTCTCCCCTTCCGTCACCGTATGTGCAAACTTCAGCTCCCAAGTATAGCCGAGCACTAGTTCTCAAAGGTCCATGGTCTCTGGTCAGGCTGTCACAGGCAAAACCGCATACCCATAGTCCCAGAGTCTCTTGGTAGATATTGCCGTGTCCACAGGGTCTTTTAGGCAAAACAAAGTACAAACAGTAGTTCACGCCGGGTATATTCAGAATCCCACTAAACACTCACAAGCCGGCTAGAGTGTCTGTGGATCTGACGAAGTGGGGAGGAGCCCCACGAAACGCGTAAGGCCACGCCCACATCTACACACGCTGCGAGGAGTCAGATCCACAGACACTCTAGCCGGCTTGTGAGTGTTTAGTGGGATTCTGAATATACCCGGCGTGAACTACTGTTTGTACTTTGTTTTGCCTAAAATACCCTGTGGACACGGCAATATCTACCAAGAGACTCTGGGACTATGGGTATGCGGTTTTGCCTGTGACAGCCTGACCAGAGACCACGGACCTTTGAGAACTAGTGCTCGGCTATACTTGGGAGCTGAAGTTTGCACATACGGTGACGGAAGGGGAGACCCACTGCACCGGAAGAGGGTTCGTGGTGAGCAAGTGCCTGGGGCTTTTTGCTTTTTGTGCCATATTCATACCTCATTCTGTTTGAGGTTGGAAAGTGTGAGTGTGTTTTTGTCACTGTTACTTTTGTATTAAAATTCAAGTTTTACTATACTACACTCAGATCAGTCCCTTGCGCTCCTGTCTCCTTTCTCTTTTGTTGTTCTTCAAACTGTCTCAAATTTCAGGGCCCTTCAATCTCGGCCTCTGTTGAGATATGGGGATAATTATTCCAGTTCAATATAAGAACAGGGAATGGGATTTTAATCAAATCTATTCATTGTTCCAAAGAAGGAAGACACCTTCAGACCAATTTTGGATCTTGAACTCTAAACAGTTTGTAAGAATTTCGTCTTTCAGAATGAAACATTCAGAACTATTCTACCTTAAGCAAGGTCAATTTATGTCCATATTAAATTAAAAGATGCTTACCTTCCTAATCCAATTTACTCAATACATCAGTTTCTGAGGTTTACTTTTCTGGATAAACCTTATTAGTGTGTTGCTCTTCCACTATGGTCTAGCTACAACTCCAGCCTGAAACATGAAAAAGAGAAGAAGGCACCATAATAGTGCACAATCAATATGGTAGGACACGCTGCCACACAGATACCAAGATATTCACAGAATATCAGGCACTTGAGAAGTGCTACAACAGCCTCCTAGACCCTTAAAAGTCATCCAGATAACTTCTCCCCTGGCACTGCACTCGATTAACTTGTCCCCTTGATGGAGACACAGGTCTTTCCGGCAATGAGTTTTGCTCAGTGGGAAAATGACAGAAGTGAGTCCATCCAAAAGAGTCTAGATGCAATAGGTTAAAAATCCACAATTTATATGGATATCTCAAATAAAAACAGTCGTGGATAAAGTCTCTTGTTAGAATGTGAAAGACTTTATTTAAACACACAACGCATTTCTCAGTCATCAGTTAACGCTGCTGAGTTCACAATGGAGCTATCCTACTCTGTCTCCAATTGGTTAAAGTATTACCAATAGGAACCGTATAAAAGAAACACACCCACGGGTCCTGATAGGTTACCTCGCGACCAGTAAAGTAAGGATGTGTAAGACACACCAAAAATTTATATTGTGTGTAATGGAAGACTTGTCAAACCATATGTCGGGGGTATAGAAATAATACTCCGCCATAAAAGTTCCTATAACACAGTGTATATTAGCGCATTTACTATAATCCGCTAAATCCGCTAAATATTTTTATATGCAGCGGAAACTAACGAGGAGGCGCATATAAAGCCGCCATAAATTACACCAAAATTATATTAATTCAAAAAATAATTACACCACAATGATATTAATTATAAGAAATATGTGGAAATAATTTCAGAATAGATAAATAACATCATAAGCCTATATTAGTAGATATGTTATATCAATACCTCGCTATTCGGTATGATATAGTGGTATTTTACTAAAATAGCATATTCACATACTCTAAACATATAGTATATAAAGCTATAAATTGAATCAATGACTAGTGCATAAATAAATAAAAAATTACATGACCCATATGCAAATATATAGAAAAACACGTCCTAATGATAAAAAATCCTATATGTTGTAATCCAAAATAAAGGGAAGGACAGATAGAGAGTTTGATGTCTACTATAAAAGCATGCCACAACAGAGACCATCAACAATTGAAATCTGCCATATCGATATGCTCATTTAAGCCAAAGGGATTCAAAGTTTTTAATTTCCATATCCAGAACATTTCCCTTTATCTCAAATGAACAAATCTATTCCTGCCCCACTTTGGGGTGATCAATTCTATAAGAAAAATTCTAAAGATGTCTGT
Source organism: Bombina bombina (assembly GCF_027579735.1). Lineage (NCBI taxonomy): Eukaryota > Metazoa > Chordata > Amphibia > Anura > Bombinatoridae > Bombina > Bombina bombina. The sequence continues at coordinate 260,498,943 of NC_069499.1, read as the reverse complement.
CTGACCATAATGACAGTTGACTCTGTGTCTGGGTACACTATGATTTGTGATGGCATTTTTAAGATTTCTATTATGTTCCCCCCATCTTTTCTTCTGGGGTCTTGAGGTTCTTCCTATGTACTGAATGCCACATTTGCATACAGGCATATAAACTACATAGGAAGAATCACAAGTAAAATGTGTTTTAATATCAAACAATTCTTTGGTGGCAAAAGAACCGAAGCCTGTCCTATTTCCAGAGGTATATGCACAGAGCCCACAATTATGTCTGTTACATTTGTAAAAACCTGATTTCCCTAAAAGGGGACTAGTTGTACAATTACCCTTTCTTTTAGAGGTATGTGATCTCATTACCACTTTGCTGGGGGCCAACTTATTTTTCAAAGTTGGTGCTCCCCTAAAAGTGCAAATGGGATATTGGTCTACAGTGTCTTTCAGTAATGGATCCCCTTGTAATATAAACCAATATTTATTAATATGTTGGATCTTATTATCGAATCCACAGCTCTGGATTTTATCAATAATGACATGGGAATTTCTTTTACATCTAGAATTGAGCAGAACAGTATTGACTTTTTAGATCTTATACTAGAATGGGATAAAGAAGGACATGTTACTACCAAAACCTTCTTTAAAATGGTTGATACAAATAGTTATCTTAACTATAAGAGCAACCACCGAGCAAGTATGGAAAAAGAATATTCCCTTCAACCAGTTCTGCAGAATACGCAGAAATTGCACTAATTTCGCCACATATGATGAACAATCAAAGATCCTGATAGATAGGTTTTTGGATAAACAATATCCCAATGATCTTATCAATGAGAGCTATTTAAGTGCTAGAGAAAAAGATAGAGCTGAGTTTTTTACAGCCCAAAAAGGTTCGGGCTGGACGGGTAACACAAAACTTACTTGCATTCAACAGCACCAATACGCTCGCCTGACATCGCGGCCGTGGACCTGAATACGCTCTCCATATTTATATAAAAAGCTGTAAAAAGAGGGGGCGGAGCCGGCCGAGAAAGATCATGGCCGCATAAATCTGAAGCTCCGATTCTGTCCACTGAAAGCTACAAGATAAGGGGAGAAAAACGTTCTAAAATGCCAAGTCTCAAGGCATATCACTAAAACTAACACCTGAGGAGAGATTGGAGAGCAGTGGGTGTCGATTAGAACTACCGGGGAGCAGGAATTAGATGAGCTACGTCAGAGGCCTGGTGCGGAGGAACGGAACCACATACGCAGCTCCTATTTGGGGACACACCAACCTAACAGCCACCATCTGTGCCCGAATGTAACCGGACATCGACATGCCACGGCACCATTAAGAGCCGAACTCGCTAACGGATCACGCAGCGTGAGTGACCGAATCACTACTAAGGGCTGCTAGGCCTACCACACGCAGAGAAGGAGACGGTGCACAGATTCAAGTCACCCAAGACTCGGAGCGGCAATTACCTGATCCGCTGCATACAAGGTTAGTGTGCCGAAGGGCTTAATAGGGGTCAGTGGAAAACGAACACTTAAACCAAGCTGGGGCCCAGACACAAAGGGGAATACAGCAACAGAGTTACTTTTTATAAAATAAAAGGATTGGCTGATAAAGACTTTCTATCGACTGTTGCTACATAACAGCCACTAATTGCCTTCATATCAACAGATAAAATAAGGGGAATTCACATTTGGGCTCACAGAAGGGGCTCTCCAGATAACCAGTATTGACCGCCACACATTATTTAGCTATGGCAGCCAGAAAACAAAAACCCGACAAAATGCAGAAACAAACTGCTTCAGGCGGCGGGAAACTAAACTCCTTCTTTAAAACATTTGAGAGTGGGTCACAGGCCATAATCGAAGCCTCACAGACAGATAGCATGGATTCCACAGACTTCCCTGCAGACCCAACCCCCATCACCAGAGCAGATTTGCGCTCCCTGCCCACGAAAGAGGACCTGAACTCTTTTATGACCCAAGTCAGCAAACTCATAAAGGATGGCTTGGCAGATGTTAAAAAAGACATAAATGCCCTAGGCCACAGGGTTCTCCATTTGGAAGAGCAGGCAGACGAAAGTGCTAAAACTTCTGACGACATGGCCATAACCCTACAACAGCAGAACTCCACTATATTACAGCTTCAATCCCAAGTAGAAGACCTAGATAATAGGGGGAGACGACAGAATTTGAGAATCAGGGGAGTACCTGAGCAAATATTGCCGCCACAGATACCGTCCTATTTACAAAATTTATTCAAGTTCCTGCTGGGACCAGAAAGAGAAGATACCATACTCTTAGACAGAGCTCATCGCGCTCTCAGAGCCAGACCATCGCCATCAGCACCACCTAGGGATATAATCCTATGTTGCCACAAATTTACAGACAAAGAAACAATCCTAATGGCAGCAAGAAAGAAATCCCCCATTAGGTTTGGCGAAGACTCCCTCCAGATCTTTGCAGACCTCAGTCCCCTCACTCTTGCAAAAAGGAAAGAGGCAAGATACCTGACTTTACATCTGACAGACCTAGATATCCCATACAGATGGGGTTTCCCATTCTCCATCAGAGTCGTCAAAAATGACAAGACTTTTATATATAAAGACCCAGAAGACCTGGAATCATTCTGTCTACAACTAGGCATCCCACAACCCTCTCTGCCTTCTATTAAAGATTTAATGGTAGACAAACCGACACAAAGGAAGCTCCCAAACAACAACCAACAATCTGAATGGTCCACTGTGCCCAAGAAGAAAAGAAACACTACCCCAACCTCATCACAGGCTAGAGACATAGACATTGAACCACCATGAAGAAGGTTGCATGGCACAACTTTGGGACATTAAATTACCAGAGACTGCAACGGGTTATAGACCCGAATCTCCTGTTGAATTAGATTGCATCATGGACACAGTCAATGTTGAACCCCCTTAGAGGGCCCTCTTGCTTAGAATCCCCCTACCTCTCTCCACTCCTCCCTCCTTTATACTATCTTAATCTCCCCCTCCCTATCTTGATACATTAACCACTCAAGTAGCTGTACATGTGGACAGGCATGTTTGCTGCCTCACACCCCTACCAGTAACTAGACTCTATTCCCTGCTTACTCTATCATCCGCTGGGAATACACGTTTCTCTTCTCCCCTCCTTTCCCCCCCCTAAGACTCACCTCTAGAAGGATGCGAAAGCATCATACAGTTTATTGTTTGAAAAGTTATTGTTCTACGTTTATTGAATTGTTGTTATGTTTATACTTGTTATTTATCTATTGCAGCACAGAAACCAATGCTCCTTTTATTACTCTAGCAGCCACCAACCCTGGAAGGCAGAAACCGGACTACCTTACTAACGCTTTTTACCTAGCATGCTCCCTCTCTTTAGACAGGAAATTCCAACTCCAACCATCGACTGGACTAAGGAGGGTAAGACTACAACAAATCCTAACTAAACACACATACAAATGGCTACCCCCGTAATAAATATAATATCACAGAACACAAAGGGTCTTAATTCACCCACAAAGAGAGCGATAGCCTTACGAAGTTTAGCTAGCCAAAAAAATTCAATTGTTTTCTTACAGGAAACACACTTTGTTAGAGACAAGGAACCCAAATTTTGTTCGAAAGACTACACACTGGGGTACTATAGCTCAGGAGTAGTTAAAAAAAATGGTGTATGCACGCTATTGCACAAGAACATCCAATTCCAACTCCAGAGAAAGGTGACAGACACAGAAGGCAGAATACTAATTCTAATAGGTCTTCTGTTTCATAGACCGGTGACTTTAGTCAACGTATATGCCCCCAACAGCAGAAGGGCCCAATTTTTCCAATCCCTACAAAACCTAATCACTGAACACAAAATAGGTACACTTATACTAGGGGGAGACCTTAATGTCACACTAGACCCTTCCCTGGACGCTTCCTCTAACAGACCTAACGCCCAAACAAGACCCCCTAACTCTGTATTTAAATGCCTCGCATATTTAGGCCTATTAGACACATGGAGGATAAGGCACCCAACCCAACGAAATTACACCTTCTACTCATACCCCTGGGCAGCATATACCAGAATAGACTACATCCTGTTAGATAGAAATCATCTCTCCTTGCTACGGGATTCAGATATCCAACCGACCTCTTGGTCGGACCATTCACAGGTGTGCACACAATTACAATGGCCAAACCACCCCATAACACCATTTATCTGGAGAATGGATGAATCTCTGTTACACCAACCACACACCACCGATGAGATAGCGAAATCCATAAAAGAATACTTCCTATTAAATACATCACCAAACATTTCACCACACACAATGTGGGTGGCCCATAAAGCGGTGATCAGAGGGGAGTGCATTAAACATACAGCCCACAGAAAGAAGACTTATAATCAAACAGTGGACAGACTGACCACACAACTAAACCGCTTGGAACTGACACATAAAAATTCACCGACAGACAACACCCTCCTCCTACAAATAACTGAGACTAGACAAGAACTTAATAAGATTTTAACGAAGGAAGCACAGAGAAGGGCAATCATGCTTAGAAAACTCTATTTCTTCGAAGGCAATAGAGCCGGCCCGCTGTTAGCCAGAGCGTTAAAAGCCCAAGCATTAAAGTCACAAATACATAAACTAACAACCCCAGAAAACACAGACATCATAGATAGTGAGGGAATTGCTAATCACTTTAGGGATTACTATTCCAAACTATATAATTTAGAACGGAAACCCGAACACCAAGAGGGTTTACGGAATTACATAAAAGAGTCTAATCTCCCCAAGTTACAGCCAGATCAGCGGGCAGCATTAGACAACCCCATCAGCCTATCAGAGATTCTTATAGCTATAAAAGACCTGCCGTCAGGCAAAAGCCCAGGCCCAGATGGCTTTACTAATGCCTATTATAAATCATTTAAGGAAGTTCTGGCCCCACATTTACTTAAGCTTTTCCACACACTGGAGGAAGAGGGCTCACTCACCCAAGAGATGCTGACAGCCCATATCTCGGTCATGCCCAAACCCCAAAAAAACCTCTCCGACCCCAGCAGTTACAGACCAATATCTTTACTGAATACGGACATTAAAATCCTGGGAAAGATCTTGGCCAAAAGAATCAACTCCGTATTACAGACCCTAGTTCATACTGATCAGGTGGTATTTGTCCCTGGGAGGGAGGCAAGGGATAATACCATTAGAGCGATAACTCTCATTTCCTACGTTAAACACAACAAAATACCAGCTGCCCTCCTGACCACCGACGCGGAGAAGGCGTTCGATCGGATAAGTTGGGGGTTCTTAAGAGAAACTTTAAAAGCAATGGGGTTCGGCCCACCCACAATCACACGCATTTTTAGCCTTTATATGAATCCCACAGCAAAGGTCAGGGCAAATGGGATGTTATCCAGTCACTTTAGAATACAGAATGGTACACGACAGGGATGCCCATTGTCACCAATACTCTTTATCCTCACTATGGAAGTCTTTGCGGCTCACATTAGACAAAATTAAATGGTGAAAGATATTGAGATAGGCCCACACGATTTTAAGATAGCATTATATGCTGACGACGTTTTATTTACAGTCACAGATCCACTTCACACCATACCCATAATTTTAGACGAGATAAACACTTTTGGCCAGTTCTCGAATTTCTCAGTAAACACCCAGAAATCGGAAATTCTAAATATCTCCATGACACCGTCAGACTTCCGAACACTATCGAACATATGCCCAATGATACCCAGAAACAAATCAATCAAATACCTAGGAATTTATCTAACCCCTACCCTCCCATTGTTATTTACTGAGAACTACACTAAACTTCTAAATGCAACAAGACATGACCTAAACACCTGGGCCCTAAAACCCATCTCTTGGTGGGGACGTACCCAATGTATCAAAATGACTACACTGCCTAGGATCTTATATATTCTCCAAGCAGCCCCCATACCCCTCCCGAAGTGGTTCCTTTCCCAACTTCAAAGGCAGATCAATTCATTTATTTGGGGGAAAACTAAACCCAGGATCAACAGGGATTACATGTACAGGGCGACAATACACGGGGGATTGGGAGTACCCAACTTAACAACATATTACAATGCTATAACATTGCAAAGATTACTGGATTGGCATAGGGCAGGAGACACGAAGGCATGGGTGTCTCTAGACTCGCACATACTTAGAGTCCCATCGGTAGGCGCATTATGCTGGGTCCTGAGATCCCTCAGACCGCCCCAGTGTAGCGAACTGGCGATACATAAACATGTGTTTGACACTTGGGAAACCATCAAGATTCAGCGACCACATATCACGGGAACCCGTTCACCTCTTTTCCCCATTCCTATGAACGCTGAGATGATAGGTGGTTTAGATAGCGGTCTCCAGAGGTTGGGGGAGTGGGGGTATACATTGCCACTAAAAGAGTTTACACGAGCAGGGAGACTGGCAGATAGAGAGGATCTGAAACTAGTGGCAGGCGGGAGATATTCCACCTGGCTGAAACACTCTCAACTTGCTCATTTTATACACACATCCCCGTTTCAAACAGACTACCTCAGGGAGTTGACACCATTCGAAAACCTATGCACAAGTAAGGATGCACTACGACACACACTATCCCTCTCTAGACGGATCCTTCAGTCAGAGCACACTCACACACTCCCCACATATACAACGAGGTGGCAGGAAGAGCTGGGCATAGTCCTAACAGGAGAAGACTGGTCCAGGATTTTTCGTAATACAAGGAGGTCCTCGGGATCCCCTCAATTCCTTGAACTGAACTTCAAGGTTATGATGAGGTGGTACCTGACTCCCTCTCGAATCCACTCAATTTACCCAGGAGCAAACAGTAACTGTTGGAGGGGATGTACATCAAAAGGACATTACCTTCACATGTGGTGGGAGTGCGAGAGGATTAAGCCTTTTTGGCATAAGATTGAATCCTTTTATCGACAGCTATTGACGGACGAGTTTATACTGACCCCAAGCACAGCCCTACTAAACGACCTGCCACCATTCCCCTGCCAACTAAGGCTTAGACTATTACAAATGGGAATTAATGGTGCCAAAATCCTTATAGCTCGGCACTGGAAAACACAACACACACCAACACATGAGGAATGGGTTAATAGAGTAACAGACATCCTGACACTGGAAGAATATGTCTATTTTAAGAAGAAGAAACTGAACCTTTTCGCTGACATCAAATTTTTATGGGAAGACCTGTTAGCTAGACAAAAGACTGACCCTCCTACCATGACGTAGAATTTACCTTTCCCCAACGTCCACTTCCATAATCTCCCCCACACCCTATACAGTCTGTCCTACAATGGCTGGCTTGCTGTAGTAATTCCCTTTGTTGTTACTTCGTCAACGGAGATGGAACTGACGCATTAGTTAAGGTTTCGTGCCTCAGGGTATGGTGTTCTGCAATAGAACTTGTTATTTCTTTTTTATCAACTTTCAAAAGTTCTTTTCTTTTTCTCTTCTCTCTTTTTTCTTTCTCTCTCCTCTTTCTGCTCTCTTCTTTATTTCCTCTCATTAGACACATATGAAGAGGTCATCTAATTTGCAGTTGATAAGAGATATAGGGATATCACATATTCTGTACAAGTAAAGTATTCATATTTGTCTTTGCTTTTATCATGATTGTAACTTTTATTGAAGATGACAATAAAGCCTTTAAAAAAAAAAAAAAAGCTGTAAAAAAGCCACGCACCAAGTATGGGGCGATGAGCAGCGGACTGTTGTTAGCTAAACAGTCATCGATCTCGCTGCTATTCGGCTTTTTCCCAGCTTTATTTATATTCTGTCACTAAACACCGCCACTATACTAAACTGTTTAACCCTTATCCCGCCGCTCCCCGTCCCCGCCGCAACTAAATAAAGCTATTAACCCCTATTCCGCCGCTCCCCGACACCGCCGCAACTAACTAAATGTATTAACCCCTATCCCTCCGCTCTCGGAGTGCACCGCAACTAAATAAAGTTATTAACCCCTAAACCCCTGGCCTCCCACATCACTACCACTTACTAAACCTATTAACCCCTAAACCACCAGCCCCCCACATAGCCATAAACTAAAGTAACCTATTAACCCCTAAACCGCCAGCCCCCCACATTGCCATAAACTAAATTAACCTATTAACCCCTAAACCTAACAACCCGCTATCTTTATATTAAATATTAACTCATCCCTATCTTATAATAAATTAAAACTTACCTTTAGATTTAAATTAAACTATATTAAACTAATAATTAATCTACCCTAACTATTATACTAAAACTACATTAAACTATATTAAACTAATAATTAACCTACCCTAACTGTTATACTAAAATTACATTAAACTACAAATTAAATTAAATATATTATATAGTTAAAAACCTAACCTACTCAAATAATTTAAATCTACTATTAAATATTACAAAGTTACAAAAAACTAATAACTAAGTTACACAAAATAAAAAACACTAAGTTACAAAGGGCCTTTTGCGGGGCATTGCCCCAAAGAAATCAGCTCTTTTACCTGTAAAAAAATACCCCCCAACCATAAAACCCACCACCCACACAACCAAACCCCCCAAATAAAAAGCTAATCTAAAAAACCTAAGCTCCCCATTGCCCTGAAAAGGGCATTTGGATGGGCATTGCCCTTAAAAAGGCATTTAGCTCTTTTTCCTTGCCCAAATCCTAATCTAAAAATAAAACCCACCCAATAAACCCTTAAAAAAACCTAACACTAACACCTGAAGATCCAGTTACAGTTTCTGAAGAGCCGACATCCATCCTCAGCGAAGCGGCAGAAGTCCTCAGAGAAGCTGGCAGAAGTCTTCATCCAAGCGGGCCGAAGTCCTCATCGAAGCCGGCAGAATTCTTCATCCAGACGGCATCTTCTATCTTCATCCATCCGGCGCGGAGTGGCTCCATCTTAAAGACATCCGGGGCAGAGCATCCTCTTCTTCAACAATGAATGTTCCTTTAAATGACGTCATCCAAGATGGGGTCCATTAGATTCCGATTGGCTGATAGATTTCAGCCAATAGGATTGCGCTTTCATCCTATTGGCTGATCCAATTAGCCAATAAGATTGAGCTCGCATTCTATTGGCTGATTGGAATAGCCAATAGAACGCAAGCTCAATCCTATTGGCTGATTGCAACAGCCAATAGGATTTTTTCAACCTTAATTGGCGGCAGTGTCGGGGCGGCAGATTAGGGGTTAATAAGTATAATAAGTATAATGTAGGTGGCGGCGGTGTAGGGGGCGGCAGATTAGGGGTGTTTAGACTCGGGTTATGTTAGGGTGTTAGGTGTAAACATAACTTTTAATCTCCCATAGGAATCAATGGGATATCGGGCAGCAGCGAACATGAGCTTTCACTGCTTTCAGACTCCCATTGATTCCTATGGCATCCGCCGCCAGCGAGGCGGATTGAAAACCAGAGCGTACCTGGTAGATATTTGTTAACTAGCAAAAGTAGTCAGATATTATCTGTAATGATGTAAGCATCGATCTGTGTCGGACTGAGGCCAGCGGATCGTATGTTACGTCACAAATTTCAACTTTTGTCGGTCTGTAGGCTTTGATAAATGAGGCAAATCAGGCTCTCCACAATTACGCTGCAGAATTCCAGCGTATTTGCGGTTGACGGCTTCATATATAGGTCTCATTGTGTAGGCATGAAAATATAAATAAAAATATGAACAATAATCTAAGGTTTATTACCCAATTTAGTACAACCATAATAAGATCCAACATATTCTTAATACATATTGTTTATATTACAAGGGGATCCATTACTGAAAGACACTGTAGGCCAATATTCCATTTGCACTTTTAGAAATAAATAAGTTGGCACCCAGCAAAATGGTAATGAGATCACATACCTCTAAGAATAAGGGTAATTGTACAACTAGTCCCCTTTTAGGGAAACTGGGTTTTTACAAATAATTGTGGGCTCTGTGCATATACCTCTGGAAATAGGACAGGCTTCGGTTCTTTTGCTGTACAATAGCATTGTAGCAATGAACAGTCCAGCACAACAGACCACTGCACGCCAACCAGGTCTCCACCACCACGACCAGAAAGTAATCCAGAATCCAAAAAAGGAAGGCAGCAAATGTGGAGTATAAATGTTTATTAAAGCACACAAAGCACAACGTTTCGGGAGCTGACCTCCCTTAATCATGCAAGGATACATGATTAAGGGAGGTCAGCTCCCGAAACGTTGCGCTTTGTGTGCTTAAATAAACATTTATACTCCACATTTGCTGCCTTCCTATTTTGGATTTCGGTTCTTTTGCTACCAATGAATTGTTTGACAATAAAACACATTTTACTTGTGATTCTTCCTATGTAGTTTATATGCTTGAATGCAGATGTGGCATTCAGTACATAGGAAGAACTTTAAGACCCCTGAAGAAAAGATGGGGGGAACATAATAGAAATCTTAAAAAATGCCATCACAAATCATAGTGTATCCAGACACGGAGTCAACTGTCATTATGGTCAGACAGACATCTTTTTCTATAGTATTGATCACCCCAAAGTGGGGCAGAAATAGATTTGTTCATTTGAGACAAAGGGAAACGTTCTGGAAAATGATGGAAATTAAATACTTTGAATCCCTTTGGCTTAAATGAGCATGTCAATATGGCAGTTTTCAATTGTTGAGGGTCTCTGTTATGGCATGCTTTTATAGAAGACATCAAACTCTCTATCTGTCCTTAACTTTATTTTGGATTACACTATATAGAATTTTTTATCATTAGGACATGTTTTTATATATATTTGCATATGGGTCATGTCATTTTTTATTTATTTACGCACTTGTCATTGATTTGTTATATACTTTATGTTTAGAGTATGTGAATATGCTATTTTAGTACAATACCACTATATCATACCGAATAGCGAGGTATTGATATAACATATCTACTAATATAGGTTTATGATAGTATTTATCTAATCTGAGATTATTTCCACATATTTCTTATGCTTTTTGATGTGTGATGTAATAAATTTGTTTTACTCATTTTGATTTATATAATATACTGCAATATAAATGGGGACAATGTATTGAGCCTTGAGTATGTAAACTTATATAGTTCTGCATATGTTTAGGCCATGTATTTGTGATATTCTGTGGGTATTTTAGAGCCATTTTTATAATATGTTGTACTCTGGCATTTGTAATTTTTTTTTTTTAATGTTTACCGCACTGGTCTATATTGTTTTGTTTTATAACAGCCATTAATGTCTAAACCATTGGCAACAAAAGTGAGTACACCCCTAAGAGGAAATGTCAAAATTGGGCCCAATTAGCCATTTTTCTTCCCCGGGGTCATGTGACTCGTTAATGTTACAACATCTCAGGTGTGAATGGGGAGCAGGTGTGTTTAATTTGGTGTCATCGCTCTCACACACTCTCATACTGGTCACTGGAAGTTCTACATGGCACGTCATGGCAAAGAACTCTCTGAGGATCTGAAAAAAAGAATGGTTGCTCTATATAAAGATGGCCTATACTATAAGAAGATTGCCAGGACCCTGAAACAGAGCTGCAGCACGGTGGGCAAGACCATACAGCGGTTTCACAGGACAGGGTCCACTCAGAACAGGCCTCGCCATGGTTGACCAAAGAAGTTGAATGCACGTGCTCAGCGTCATATTCAAATGTTGTTTTTGGGAAATAGATGTATGAGTGCTGCCAGCATTGCTGCAGAGGTTGAAGGGGTGGGTGTCAGCCTGTCAGTGTTCAGACCATACGCCGCACACTGCATCAATATGGTCTTCATGGCTGTCGTCAAAGAAGGAAGACGCTCCTAAAGATTATGCACAAGAAAGTCTGCAAACAGTTTGCTGAAGACATGCAGACTAAGGACATGGATTACTGGAACCATGTCCTGTGGTCCGATGAGACCAAGGTAAACTTATTTGGTTCAGATGGTGCCAAGCGTGTGTGGCAGCAACGAGGTGAGGAGTACAAAGACAAGTGTGTCTTGCCTACAGTCAAGCATGGTGGTGGGAGTGTCATGGTCTGGGCCTGCATGAGTGCTGCCAGCACTGGGAAGCTACAGTTCATTGAGGGAACCATGAATGCCAACATGTACTGTTACATACTGAAGCAGAGCATGATCCCCTCCCTTCAGAGACCTCCAAGATGACCACTGCCTTGCTAAAGAAGCTGAGGGTAAAGGTGATGGACTGGCCAAGCATGTCTCCAGACCTAAACCCTATTGAGCATCTGTAGGGCATCCTCAAACAGAAGGTGGGGGAGCGCAATGTCTCTAACTTCCACCAGCTCTGTGATGTTATCATAGAGGAGTGGAAGAGGGCTCCAGTGGCAACCTGTGAAGCTCTGGTGAACTCCATACCCAAGAGGGTTAAGGCAGTGCTGGAAAATAATCGTGGCCACACAAAATATTGACACTTTGAGTCCAATTTGGACATTTCCACTTAGGGGTGTACTCACTTTTGTTGCCAACGGTTTAGGCATTAATGGCTGTGTGTTGAGTTATTTTGAGGGGACAGCAAATTTACACTGTTATACAGGCTGTATATTTACTACTTTATATTGTAGCAAAGTGTCATTTCTTCAGTGTTGCATGAAAAGATATAATAAAATATTTACAAAAATGTGAGGTCTGTACTCACTTTTGTGAGATACTGTATATATAAAAATAGGTATATATATATATATATATATATATATATATATATATATATATATTTATTTTTACCAAAATATCATCAAATATATGTAGATATATGTATTAATGAATAAATAGAATATATTCTGTTATGTGAAGAACATTGGAATGTGAAATATTCATATTTTCTTGTCGGGCTAGCACGCATGAGAGTATGCTATCGGGTTTATGTGCGAGTAGGGCTATTTTTTTCTCCATTGACTTCTATGGGTGAATACGTGAATGTGCATGCAATATTCTAAGTTTGTTTTTTTGCACTTGTCGGGTTAGCGTGCAAGCAAAAACAGTTTACTTCCAACTCATAATACGAACGCAAACTGATGCGCCCAAAAAGTTTACTTCTAGCGCAGTTAACGCTTAAGCGAGAGCATTAGATAGCACTCCACTCCTAATCTGACCCTTTATGTTGTATTCCTAACATGAAATATCAAAATTTATTTCTCATAATATTTACTTTTTATAAAACTTTTCTTTGCCACTTGAATAGAGATCAGCGTCTGCTAACACTGTTCTATTTGTTCTATAGTTCCCGCTATCTGATCACTCCTAGCCATGATTTCATGTGTTGGACTGGTACATATTAGATACATTATGGAATATATTACCCATACACATTGCTAAATATTTTATGTGCAGCATTAATTGCACAATATTTTTATTATGGACATGTTTTGCAAATTTGATTACCAGCTGTTGGTAGAAACTTTAATGGTTACCTTATAGTTTTCCAATTTCTTTTTTGGAAAATGTATCTGGAGATTCTGGTAGTCTGCAGTTAGTTGGACACTTTACTGCGTATCAAGTCAGTCTGGCAGATTCCCCTTTCACTCCTGCCAATGTTTGTTTAATAATTCCGTAAATCTTTGTATTTTTAGCACATTATAGTAAGTGTGGGAATTGTTGAAAATTGGCTCAGGACATCATTGTAAAAAAAATTATAAACATTTATAAAAATAATACAGCAATATTTAAGTCTCCTACCACAAAACCTTATGGCTACAACCTTACAAAAATGATAACAGAATCATTTACAAGTACATCCTCCCACATGCATTTGTCTATTGGATCATTTTTCAGATTTGCACAGTTTCATTCAGAATAATTTGCTAAATGATTCTTAAATTTTGTCTGCCAAAGAAGGTTGCATCACATTGTACAAAGACCTGTCGCTGCCTTCATTGGTAGCCTAGGGGTTAAAGAGACAGACAAGTGCAAAATGAAATTGATCTTATGTGTTTAAAATAATTTATTTTACACTGTTGGTTGTTATGGGCTGTATTACAAGTGGAGCACTTATTTATCATGCACCCATAAAATTCTCCCATTTTATGATAAATAACCAGCCATTACAAGAAGTTGCTTATTGCTACTGCAAGCTCACATTAGCAATTAGCGCTCTGAAAATTAACCAGAGATCAGATCTCTCGTTAATTTTCTAAAAGTGCCCCAATTGCCCCCAAAATAAAGAGTGTAGTGCATTTTTTTAAAAAAAAATTTTAGCATCTTTTTTTTTTTTTTTTTTCTAAAACAGCATGAAGCAGTTTTTAGGGGTTAAAGCTGGCAGGTGTGGGGTGTTAGACAAAAACTGGCACTGAAAAGTGTCTTTACATTGCGGTCTATGGGGAACTGTGTGTTCTCTGTAAATATACTGTATATGCATTTGCTTATATACATTTATATTTGTGTGTTAATATTTATATACACATATACTGTAAATATATTACATATTATGTATTGTGCCACTGTGTTAATAACAGGGGCCTAACAGATTAAATTGCCTGGTGCTAGTTCTCTTAAAACATGTACAACATGCATATAATGTCGCACCCCTAAGGGTGTGACAGAAAAACGAGAGTTTTTGAGTGCACGAACAGCTCCCTCGAGTGATGAAGTTAAAATATAAACTTTTAATGATTCCATTAAAACCGGATACCAACACACAAACCAATGATATCATTAGAACACACACTAGAGCCTGCAAAACATAATCAAACACAAAAAATATGTGCTTGTGGCGATACCCCGGTATTCCTGGCCTATAACTGGTCAGGTCAGCATCAGTTGGGGTTACGCTCAAATGCAGGCTCCAAAAAGGAAAACAAAGAAAGAAAGAAAAATGCTACGCGTTTCTTCCTGTTTCTTCCCGTATACGCACCTTTTTCAAGTCTGTATTGTGAAAAAAGTTTGAAACTCTTTTTTAATGGAATAATTAAAAGTTTATATTTTAACTTCATCACTCGAGGGAGCTGCTAGTGCATTAAAAAACTCTCTTTTTTTGTCACACCCTTAGTGGTTTGACATTATTTGCATGTTATACACACGTAAACACATATATATGTATATATTTATATATATTTCAATTTGCCGCACATCGTTGTGCGACTTACCCCCTTCATGCAGTTTTAGAAAGAAAAATGAAAATAAGAGACACGGCATGAGAACGAGGCTCCCATTGGAGCCTATGGAAGCGAGCTCTCGTGAGCGCAAAGCTTCCGTGCAATGCAAGGTTGCGTTCACATTGCGCCTAACTTGTAATACCAGCGCATATTTGCGTGCGCTGGTATTACTAAGTGGAGAGCAAATATTGCCCTTTGCGAAAGTGATATTTTGCTCTCCACTTGTAATCGGGCCCCAAGTGTTTAACCCCTGCAGAAGGTTTAAAGGCAAAGTTAAAGGGGCATACCAAACAAAGTTCGAATCCACATGGGTGCATTTCAGTTTTGAATAGAAGCATTTTTGTAACATACATGTATTATCAAAAATGCTTCTAATAAAAGCTGTAGATGTTTCAAAAGTGTATTTAAGTATGCACCATGAAAACACAGAACTTGCTCAGAGAGCCTACAATGCTTGTATCATCTGGTAATAACTCAATTTGTTAATTGCTGACATGATACAAGCCCCACTGGTGCCCTGCACAGCTGCAGTATTTAAAATGCTGGTGCACTGAGAATATCTAGCTATGTAGAGAGAAATGTTAATAGTAAAACAGTGATAACTTTTACTAAAAAGCATTTTTGCAAAATACATGTATATTGTAAATATGTTTCTAATTATAGATGTAATTCAGCAATGTGCATTTTAATTTTGACCAAAATGTCCCAACTTGATAGCAACTGGAACCTTGCTAAACATATCTGGTGAGCCAATGAAAAAAAAGCATATATGTGTAGCCACCAATTACCAGTTAACTCCCAGGGTGGGAGTAAATCCAATAATTCAGCAGTAAATATACCTTTATTTCTTAGTGGGTGACCCATGAACAGTAAAGTCAAAATTTAACTTTTATGATTCAGATATAGCATGCAGTTTTATACAACTTAAAGGGAAAGTCTACTCCAGAATTTCCATTGTTTAAAGAGATAGATAATCATTATATTCCCCATTCCCCAGTTATGCATAACCAACACTGTTATGTTAATTAACTTTTTACCTCTGTGATTACCTTTTATCTACACCTCTGCTGACTTCCCCCTTATTTAAGTTCTTTTGACAGACTTGCATTTTAGCCAATCAGGGCCCTCTCATAAGTAACTCCACGGCCGTGAGCACAATGTTATATATATATTGCACACACGAACTAACACCCTCTAGCTGTGAATAACTGTCAAATGCATTCACATAAGGGGTGGCCTTCAAGGGATCTGAATCATGAAAGTTTAATTTTAACTAGACTGTCCCTTTAACAATTTACTTTTATTGTCAAGTGTTTTTCTTTGCATTGGTATTTTTTTTAATAAAAATCATACTTAGGTAAGCTCAGTAGTAGCAACATACCTAGCTGCTGATAATTGACTCACCTGACATGTTCAGTTAGCTGTTAGTACTGCATTGCTGCTTCTTTAACAAAGTATACCAAGAGAACAATGCTAATCTGATAAGAGAAGTAAATTTGTATGCCTATGTTTAGGTTTCATGTCCCTTTAAGAGTATATGCTGCTGTATCATTGGATCTACTTCTATCTGATTAGGGTTTTGCAAGCAGCTGAACCTCCTCTAGTGCCTGTATGACTAAAATCCAACATTTAGTGCCTGACTGGGTGTTGCTTACATCCGCCATTAATACTATGGGCTCCATTTATTAAGCAGCGGATGCTGCTTCGGATGCCCATCGTCTCAGGCTCGCCCAAAACAAAAGTTAAGAGGCAGCGGTAGTAAGACCACTGCTCCTTAAAAGTTGGCGGATTAAAATCATGTTTTGAACAGCCATTAGGATTTCAGTAGCTCTGATCCTATTGGCTGATTTGAATTTCCAAAATCAAATCAGCCAATAGGAATGCAAGGGACGCCATTTTGAATTTGCGTACCTTGCATTGAAGATTCAGTATACGGCGGCGACTGTATAAAGAGGATGCTCCGTGACGCAGGGATAAAGATAGAAGATGCCACCTGGATGAAGATAGAAGAGGCCGTCTGGATGAGGACTTCGCCGCCTGGATGAAGATAGAAGAGGCCAGCTGGATGAAGACTTCTCGCCGCTTGGATGAGGACTTTGCCGACCTGGATGAAGATCGTTCAAGCGGGTCTTCAAAAACTATAAGTGGATCTTCGGGTGTTAGTGATAGGTTTTTTTAAGTTTTTTTTTGGGTGGTTTTTTTTTTAGTTTAGTGTTTGGGCTTTTCATAAAAGAGCTAAACGCCCTTTTAATATAAAAATAAAACCTAGGCTAGCTACAATATAACTATTAGTTATATTGTAGCTAACTTAGGTTTTATTTCACAGGTAAGTATGTATTTAGTTTTAAATAGGTATTATTTAGTTAATAATTGTAACTTTAATTTAACTCTATTTTAATTATGTTAAAGTTAGGGGGTGGTAGGGTTAGGTTTATGGTTAGGTTTAATAATAGTTTAATTTAGGTTGTGGCGATGTGGGGGGCTGGCGGTTTAGGGGTTAATAGATTTATTTAGTGGTAGTGATGTGGGAGGCCATAGGTTTAGGGGTTAATAGCTTTATTTAGTTGCGGCGATGTCGGGGAGTGGCGGAATAGGGGTTAATACATTTATTATAGTGTGGGCAATGTAGGGGTGCAGGGGAATAGGGGATAATAACTTTAGTATAGTGGCGGCGATATCGGGAGCGGCAGATTAGGAGATAATAAATTTATTTAGGTGGTGGCGATATCGGAGCGGCAGATTAGGTTAATAACATTATGTAGGTTGCGGTAATGTCGGGCGGCAGATTAGGGTTTTTTAGACATGGGGTTTATGTTAGGGTGTTTTTTTCCCCCCCATAGACATCAATGGGGCTGTGTTACGGACCTTTTCATTCCGCGATAGCAGGTGTTAGGTTTTTTTCTGACCCGCTCTCCCCATTGATGTCTATGGGGAAAGCGTGCACGAGCACGTCAAAACAGCGCTTGTATGGGGGCGGAGCTAACTACCAACATTGCAGTTTGTGAACATCAGGAGCTCCTGACTTTGTTCGACTTATAACTATGTATAAAAAGTGGACTTGGATGACACTAAGATATATGAT
This sequence comes from Bombina bombina, assembly GCF_027579735.1. NCBI lineage: Eukaryota > Metazoa > Chordata > Amphibia > Anura > Bombinatoridae > Bombina > Bombina bombina. The sequence goes on along the minus strand of NC_069499.1, from coordinate 260,480,753 downwards.
TCCTGTATATGTAGTGGCAGTTTTACCTATTGGTGTTTAGGAGTGACCCTGGAACCTGTATTGTGCTTGGAGCCAGACTTCAGTATCCTAATAGGCCCACGAGGCTGGTGACTATAGACACCATTATCAAAGAGCTAGTTGTTGGATGCAGGGACACTGGTTCCTTTGAAGGCTTAAGCACCGATCTACAATCAGGAATCTCAATCATCAGGTTGATATTATCTGGATTAGACTAATATGGCGATACAATTTTATGGAACAATTGAGAGAGCTCTAGCTGCGCATCTTATTTGGAATGGCGGAGGAGAAAACAGAAACGATACGTTACTGTTTCCATGAGATCTTACCAGCACAGCCGAGTGATCCGCAAAGAGCTACGCTGCATGCAACAACTCAGGGACCTAACACTACAAAAGCCGATAGTTCCGGAACACAGGCAACTATAACAAAGAGATATATACCCCCTACTGCAGTCCTCCCTGAACCTGGGGAGCGGCGGTATACAGTGGAAGAAGAGGATGCTGTTATGCTGAGTCCCACAGTGAGGTGGCCGATTGCTGGGGGGAACAGCAGGCAAGTCTAATCTGGAGGAGTGGGTTATTAAATCCACGCAGAGTCTGGATGCTCAAAAACCGCTGATAATAAAGAAAATAGATGGAGAAGCGGTTATGCTAAGCTGCAAGACTCTGCCTGTAGAGACTGCTGATCTATGGTCTGAACACTCCTCAATTTGCCCCTGTTTGGTAACCGAGACCAACACTGACATGAAGAGAAGGTTTCCTGTGATTTGAGCTGGTGTGGGGTAAAGACATTGCAGAGATATTGAGATGACTATGGGACATTCAGGGTTTGGGTCTAATATCCTTCCTGCTAACTGTTAGTTATGATTATTTGCTACTCTACAAAATAATAGGGTATCATAGCTCAGATTGTATATCGTAGTTGTTTGAGATTATTTTGTGTGATGCTCCTTTTTCTTTTTTATGACCCTCAGAACTAAGAGAAGTTGCACGGGACAGTATATAGCATTTACTCTGTATGAAGGCCTGACAACCTGATCTAAGAGACTTTGCTATCGGGCCATGTGGAGTGCTCCATACAAAAGATATTTAGTATGCTAGTAAATGAGTTGCTGTTGAACCAGGAAGGTTACAGCATAGAATTATTTCTCATGGTTACAGTTGAGACATAAGTCTCTTTTTCTTGATGACAGGTTTAACCTGTATAAGTTTTGCTTACTGTTTATACCATTTTGTTGCAGCTACTTCACTTATCCTGATGGTTATTATGCCACTAGTTATGTTTACTATGACCTGCTGGAATGCACTTACATAATTGCTGTTGCAACAATATAATCTATAACCAGTATTTAATTTGCAAGCGTATTTATATTTGGGCTCCTTGCTATTAAACTAAATCCTATTGTGTTCTCGGTTCTTACAAGAGTTAGAACTCATAGTTGGTTCGCTTATAAACAAAAGGTTAAAGATTCCAGATAGCTTAACTATACACATATCTTTCATATACTATATGAAAAGTCTGTAAGACATATGGGTTATTGAGACACATTTTCAATAATAGTCCCCTTAGTATTTATTTCTGGAGGCAGGAATAAAGTGATATACAGGGAGTGCAGAATTATTAGGCAAGTTGTATTTTTGAGGATTAATTTTATTATTGAACAACAACCATGTTCTCAATGAACCCAAAAAACTCATTAATATCAAAGCTGAATATTTTTGGAAGTAGTTTTTAGTTTGTTTTTAGTTTTAGCTATTTTAGGGGGATATCTGTGTGTGCAGGTGACTATTACTGTGCATAATTATTAGGCAACTTAACAAAAAACAAATATATACCCATTTCAATTGTTTATTTTTACCAGTGAAACCAATATAACATTTCAACATTCACAAATATACATTTCTGACATTCAAAAATAAAACAAAAACAAATCAGTGACCAATATAGCCACCTTTCTTTGCAAGGACACTCAAAAGCCTGCCATCCATGGATTCTGTCAGTGTTTTGATCTGTTCACCATCAACATTGCGTGCAGCAGCAACCACAGCCTCCCAGACACTGTTCAGAGAGGTGTACTGTTTTCCCTCCTTGTAAATCTCACATTTGATGATGGACCACAGGTTCTCAATGGGGTTCAGATCAGGTGAACAAGGAGGCCATGTCATTAGATTTTCTTCTTTTATACCCTTTCTTGCCAGCCACGCTGTGGAGTACTTGGACGCGTGTGATGGAGCATTGTCCTGCATGAAAATCATGTTTTTCTTGAAGGATGCAGACTTCTTCCTGTGCCACTGCTTGAAGAAGGTGTCTTCCAGAAACTGGCAGTAGGACTGGGAGTTGAGCTTGACTCCATCCTCAACCCGAAAAGGCCCCACAAGCTCATCTTTGATGATACCAGCCCAAACCAGTACTCCACCTCCACCTTGCTGGCGTCTGAGTCGGACTGGAGCTCTCTGCCCTTTACCAATCCAGCCACGGGCCCATCCATCTGGCCCATCAAGACTCACTCTCATTTCATCAGTCCATAAAACCTTAGAAAAATCAGTCTTGAGATATTTCTTGGCCCAGTCTTGACGTTTCAGCTTGTGTGTCTTGTTCAGTGGTGGTCGTCTTTCAGCCTTTCTTACCTTGGCCATGTCTCTGAGTATTGCACACCTTGTGCTTTTGGGCACTCCAGTGATGTTGCAGCTCTGAAATATGGCCAAACTGGTGGCAAGTAGCATCTTGGCAGCTGCACGCTTGACTTTTCTCAGTTCATGGGCAGTTATTTTGCGCCTTGGTTTTTCCACACGCTTCTTGCGACCCTGTTGACTATTTTGAATGAAACACTTGATTGTTCGATGATCACGCTTCAGAAGCTTTGCAATTTTAAGAGTGCTGCATCCCTCTGCAAGATATCTCACTATTTTTGACTTTTCTGAGCCTGTCAAGTCCTTCTTTTGACCCATTTTGCCAAAGGAAAGGAAGTTGCCTAATAATTATGCACACCAGATATAGGGTGTTGATGTCATTAGACCACACCCCTTCTCATTACAGAGATGCACATCACCTAATATGCTTAATTGGTAGTAGGCTTTCGAGCCTATACAGCTTGGAGTAAGACAACATGCATAAAGAGGATAATGTGGTCAAAATACTCATTTGCCTAATAATTCTGCACTCCCTGTAATGTGCACTTATATATTTGGAGGTAAGAGAGAATTCATAAATACTGGATTATACTGTTTCAATAATCCTACCTCTATGCTATTATAGCTCCCCTAACTTTAGCTCTGCCCCCCGAATTTGGTTTACCGGGTAAACAAAGGAACATAGATTCTAGAAACCTTGATACTTTTAAACTAAGAGGCCAATTTAACAAATGTCTTGCGGACCTGATTCGACAGTGCGGATCAGGTCCGCAAGACATCGCTGAATGCGGAGAGCAATACGCTCTCCGTATTCAGCATTGCACCAGCAGCTCACAAGAGCTGCTGGTGCAACGCCGCCCCCTGCAAACTCGCGGCCAACCGGCCGCCAGCAGGTAGGTGTTCTATCAACCCGATCATATTTGATCGGGTTGAATTGCGGCGAATCCTGTCCGCCTCATCAGTCTTTAGACCGGTGCTTCATAACTGGTGTTTCTGGCGAGTCTAAAGACTCGCCAGAAACACGGGCCGTCAAGCTCCGTTCGAAGCTTGATAGATAGGCCCCTATGTGTTTTATTCTTAAGAAGCAAATATTTATATTAATTACTATAGTCTATAGGTGGTATGAGACGTTATGATAGATGTATAGTGGAATGAGCAAGTTTGACATTTCAATTCAGGAGTCGAAATTATATAAAGCTAAGGGACAATAATGGTGTCCTCATTCTAGTTTACTTAGCTGATATGGTGCATTTCCTTAATACATAATATGTGATGATTTATTGGATCTATTATAAGTCACTATTCAGAGATACCGACTCTTATATATACCTCCATATGACCTGATATTCTTATGCAGAAACTTTAAAATGCTTCTTTTTTTCTAATAATACCCCTTCCCCCTTATTACTGGGCCTATGGGTGCATTGATACTCATATATATATTAGAAGGTCAATATACAACATTGTACAGAAAGAGTATGTTAGTTTTGATATTTGTATGTAAGAATGGTGATATTGTGTACCTTATATAAAAAAAAAAAAAAAAAGAAAATTGACTTGAGGTTTCACTAATACTCCACCACGAGCTGTACCCCACAAGGACTGTGACAAGATGGATTTATTACATGTGGTTAGTGTAGTTATTATGCAGTAATGTATAGTCTATGATGTAATAGTTTGTTAATTTGCAAAAACTGCTTGTATTCTGTGCCAAATGTGATTGGTAATTTTCTTTTTTCTCTGTTTTGATATACCTCAATAAAAAAAATTATAAATAAAAGTGCTTGTATTTTGCTTAAACCACCATATCGCACTCACAAGCCAGCTGTTTAAAACGTGTAATGGCTGAGCTATAAAGGGTGAAAAAACGTAATCTAGCTGTATATTAGCTGTTTTCATTGGAAATAACAGTAACAACAATACTTATCCCAACTGAATAGCAAATTCGGCCAAGAAATCTGGAACAAATCTTTACTCTACTGTGCTTTATCAAATTCACGGATTTGCAGGAATTTGTTGAATGTATAAAGGTAGACTGTGTTAATACAAGTGACTTGTATCAGCAAAGTAAAACTTTATTGGTGGCATGATTTAGGGGGAATAGAGCCCCTTTCTCGGACTCATAAAAGTCTGAGGAAGTGGATCTAGGTCCCTGAAATATTACCAAGCTATTATATATATATATATATATACACACAAACACACAATTGAAGAATGAGATCGATAGGAAAGTCTTACTCAGTGATTCTTTTAATAAATAGTACAGCCAGAATAGAAGAAAGTAGTTTGTGGTCCACTTACATAATTTCAGGCCTTTACTTCTGTGCAGTGCTATTTCCATGCGTCTCAAAGTAGGAAGTACTTATCTTGGTCTCCAGGTACAAACACACAGGAACACAATTCTGTGCTTTTTCTATGTGCTTTTTGGAAAAGGAAATGTTCCTGGTGCACTCTCAGAAATGCACATGATGCACAATAGAGAGTATTATAATGTAATACGTTTTAACACAATGGGCGCGATCACATATACAGTGCATGTTTCGGCGCAAGCGTGGGAACCCATGCCGCCCATAATTTCACCTCGCACATCGGGGTATTACATATACTGCGCCGTTAGAAGCTAAACTGGCGTAAGTAGGACAAACTGTCGATCTTCGGAAATGTGCGCAAATACACATTTTCGTCGTCGCAAGTAACTTACGCCAGTATTTTGTCCACGGAAAGTGTCAATAAAGAGTAGTTTTATGCAAATTAGGCTAACACCGCGATTTCATATAAAAATGTGAAACGTAATTATGCTATTCAAAAATCATATATAAACCCATATATAAAGAGATGAAGGTAATACAATTATGATTTCCCATTGTTCTCTCCTCCAAGTATTGTTGATTGTTTTGAGAAGAAATTTAAAGTAAATAAGCAAGTATATGTCCACAATGTGATAAAGTACCTACAAGCTCAATCCATTTGATTATGTTGTGGCTTCAAACTATTTCAAATACACAAATAAACCTTAAAAAAACAATATCATAGTATTCTGTCCCTTTAACCTTGAGATGCTGCTTAAATGTATGTGTTTGTTAAGGCTTCCAGGGAGTTACGTTGCTTTTTTAGTCAGTGCAAGGGTTGCTGCGCCTGCAATATGTGGCGAGATGAGAATGGAGTAGATTTTCTGAATTCTGCGCGCGTAAGTCCTTACTCTGTATATTGGATACCAAATTGCGCGGCTGTTCTATGTTAGTCTATGGCTTAAAAAAATACGTCCGAAGGGGGAAATATACGCGCGTAACTTGTATGCTACGCCATATATGTAATACCAAAATCGCATAAAATCTGGCGGCGGAGGATTTTGCGAGCGACACTGCATATGTAATGGAGGCCAGTATATTTAGTGACCTCAAACAAACAGGAGCTATGTTGTAAGTTTATGATTACACCAGTTCTGTTTGTGTAAGTGTTCACCTGTGGCCGGTCTACTAAAATGTGGTTCAAATACCAATGTTTAAACAAAAGAATATACAGCTTGCGATTACAATATGCGGACTGCATTCGCAAAGCAAACATAAGGCCCATTTTATGTTGTCTTTCCTTATATATAGAAAATATTTTACATTTTTTACTTAGTGTTTTATAGTTAAGTAGAACTACAGTATAAAAATTGAAACATATTAAAATTTTAAAAAAATTGTAATAATAATAAAAAAAAGTCTGCATTAAAAATATTTCAAGCAGTTTTAGTTTACCAATACAGCCTAACAGAGGCTAAAGTACTTAAAGGGATACTAAACCCAATTTTTTTCTTTCCTGATTCAGATAGTGCATACAACTTTCTAATTTACTCCTATTATTAATTTTTCTTCGTTCTCTTGCTATCTTTATTTGAAAAAGAAGGCATCTAAGCTAAGGAGCCAGCCAATTTTTGGTTCAGCCACTGGACAGCACTTGTTTAATGGTGGGTGCATTTAGCCACCAATCAGCAAGCACAACCCAAAAATGGTCCGGCTTCTAAACTTACATTCTTGCTTTTCAAATAAAGATAGCAAGAGAATGAAGAAAAAATGATAATAGGAGTAAGAAAGTTGCTTAAAATTGTATGCTCTGGGGGATATTTATCAAAGGTCTGGCAGACCTGATCCGACAGTGTTCTCCGTATTCAGCATTGCACCAGCAGCTCTTGTGAGCAGCTCGTGCAACGCCGCCCCCTGCAGATTTGCGACCCATCGGCTGCCAGCAGGGGGTTTCAATCAAGTACGATCGGGTTGAATTGCAGCGATGTCTATCCGCCTGCTCAGAGCAGACAGACAGGTTATAGAGCAGTGGTCTTTAGACGGCTGCTTCATAACTGCTGTTTCTGGCGATCCTGCAGGCTCGCCAGAAACACGGGCCCTCAAGCTCCGTCTGGAGCTTGATAAATGGGCCCCTCTATCTGAATCATGAAAGAAAAAAATTGGGTTTGGGGTCTCTTTAAACAATGCAAACTCTTTTGAGCAGCGTTTCTGTTTGTTGTATAGAGAAATACTTACTGCACATCTTCATATAATGCACTTCACTGTATTCATTTCCATGGCAATGTACAGCCAGGAGCCTAGTTTAAACAATGTTATAGCTTAAGTACATGCTGAAATGCTTGTAACATTGACTGAATGAGGTAGGTTAATATTGATGGATTTTAAAAATAACAAAAGATATCTTTTATTGTTCAAAACAATCATTCTATATATAGATCTTTAGATCCCTAGTAATTAACTTTCAGTACCTTAGGGTTGACTTCTGCTTTTGTTTCGGAGAAATAATAAAAGAGGTGTTTGTAAGAGGCAGAAACACAGATCTTTTTAAATTAAATTAGATTTAATATGTTGAAACAAAACATAATTTCATGGAAATGATTTATTCAACATAAAGCTCCATTCTATATAGTTTTTGGCATAATGGTGTCATGAGGGAGGCTGAGCATGACACAATGGACTTACTAGCACGTGAGTTCCATGCTTCACCTAAAACTCTCCAAAAGGCCATGTGCACAAAAGCACCTGAAACTTACAGTTTAGTGCCATTAATCTCCTAAAGCCAATAACGCAGTTCAGCGCATCAGCAAACCTGACCATGCAGGCTGCCAGGAGGGAGACACTCCAAGAAATCCAAAAAAGCACAAAAAGGGAGCAGCACTTGTCCCAATGAAGTAAATACATTTATTTAGGGTACAGAGAGCACGTTTCGGGATTCAACCCTTAATCATGTGAGCTTGCCATTAATCTCCTAAGGAACATAAAGATTGCTGAATAAGGAACTGGTTATTGTTTGCTCAGTGCAAGGCTGTTTCATTCAGCCACCTGATGAGCAGTTCCTTTCTTGTCTTTTTCCTGGTCTACAGCAACGAGTGTCCTACATCAAAGCAACCTGTATCTTGTATCTCAACAGCAAAGTATCCTTTTTTCTAAGTAGCAGCTTATTTCCCTTATCTCGGCAGCAACCGGAATTCTGTATCTCAGTAGCAGCCTGTGTTCAATATCTCATCAAAAGCAGGAGTCATATAGCCTGATGTCTGCAGGAAACCTGGGTCTAGGCCTGTCTATAGCATCTCAGTGTCTCCTGGCCTTTCAGCAGCATACCTGTGTATTCTAGCTACTCCACAGCAATCTTGTGTGTCCTGGCCCCTTAGCAGTAAACCTATGTATCTTGGCCTCTTAGCGGCAAGTCTTTTTATGCAGACCTCTCCTAAGCAAGCCTGTGTGTCCTGGCCCCTTAGCAGTAAACCTATGTATCTTGGCCTCTTAGCGGCAAGCTTTTGTATTCAGACCTCTCCTGAGCTAGCCTATGTATCTTGGCCTCTTAGCAGCAAGCCTTTTTATTCAGATCTCTCCTGAGCAAGCCTGTGTATCTTGGCCTCTTTGCAGCAAGCGTATGTGTCTTGACCTCTCCAGAGCATACTTGTGTATCGTGGCTATTCAGCAGCAAGCATATGTTTCCTGACTTCTTCAGAGCATACCAGTGTATCATGGTTTTTCAGCAGCATGCTTGTGCGTCCAGGACTTGCAACAGCAATCAGTGTCTCCTGGCCACTCAGCATTAAGCCTGCATTTTCTTCAACAAACTTGCTCAATTAGCCACTTGCTCAATTAGCCACTAATCTGTAAATCTACTGGACTCTCTTCTGAAAGCCTAACTACTGACCTTTTTATAGCAGTTATTTCTTAAGGGAGGTTTGACTGTGGGTAAGTAGCATTTTGCTTTGTTGAAATGTCATCTCTGCTAAAAAAAAAAAAAAAAATTCAGTTATTCCTTAATACTACTCCTAAGCAGTATCAAGTATTGGAAATATTTGAAAACATATTTTTTCTTATGCTTGCTTATGCATGTGAAGCAAAACTAATTTGTGTTATTAATGAGCAGAAACTCAATGTTTCTATTGTTGTTACCAGTATTCAATCTTTCCACACAAAACACTAAACCAAAAAAACTAATATGCATGCGAACTGATAAGGTAAAATTGGCATTACACAACCATTTGTTAGTCCCATAGCAATAAAATATATATTTCAACTAAATCATTTTGTTAAGTTGTATGAATGTAATTGTTGATTGATATATTTAGATATTATTTTTTAAACACAAGCATAGGTCAAAGTTTCTGTTGAAACCTTCCAATCCTCTCTAAGCTGTAGTGTATCTTATTATTCAGTTGTGTTGCTGTTTTCTACAGATGTGCACTTGGGACCAGGTGACAGCAATAGTTATCTTAGAAGCTGAGTGTTATTTATGTGATATCACCAGGGAGATCTGGCATTATGTTGTGGAATGGAGACACTGTTACCTATATGTTTATAATGTATGCATTTTGTGATGATTAGTGGGCACACTTATACTTGTTACTGGAGAAGGAAAAATAGAGGGTCAGATAATGAGTGGAGTGCTAACAGTTACGCACGAGTGATAAAGGGTTTATCACAGGTGTTTGCGATCGTCGGGTTTACCGTGAGTATTACAAGCTTAAAGTAAACGCGATCACTTGAGTGCAATCACGATTTATGCTAGAATGATTACTGCGTCCTCAGAGCTCTGGTTATAAATTACAAAGTATAGTTACACTCATAATAATACCATCTAAGAAAAAAAAATGAAAAACAATATTGCACACAAAAGTTATAAGGACTCAACAGATATGAGGTATCAGGTACTAGGGGAAAAAGGCAGGCAATGAACTTTAACATAGACATACATATTCATCTCTAAAGATGTACAGTATATATATATATACACACTGTATACACTGTATATATATATATATATATATATATAGATGTATAGAAGACAAGCACTCCAGATAACAAGTCACAAATGCCTGGGGTGCAACAGAGATTATTGTAGAGGCAAAGAAGAGTGCACTCACCAGGACTTTTTTTTAAAGATTTATTCCTAATATGTGAATATTTTCGGGGGTTTAGTCCCTTCCTCAGACATACAAAATACAAACCCCCGAAAACGTTCACATCTTAGGAATAAATCTTTAAAAAAGTCCTGGTGAGTGCACTCTTCTTTGCCTCTCTCTCTCTCTCTCTCTCTCTCTCTCTCTCTCTCTCTCTCTCTCTATATATATATATATATATATATATATACCATCTTGTGGAACTCTTTGCCTCGCTCCACAAGACTCTCTTCAAGTTTTAAAAGCTTCAAGTGCTCCCTAAAGACTCTACTGTTCAGGGATGCATACAACTTACGCTAACCTTTCTTTATACCAGTTCCTCTCCTCCATTGCTATCCCCTGAACCCCCCTAGCACCTAGCATGTAAGCTTAAGAGTCCAGCTGTTTGTTGACCACCTTCTCAAGAGCTGACTACAACAGTGCAACTCTTGGCAGGGCCCTCTACCCATTTGATCCCTATAATTGTTTTGTTGTACTCCGCCTTTGTTAATAGCGCTGCAAATAACCGATAATAATAATAATAATATATATATATATATATAAAATTTAATTCAACATTAACTCACTATCTTTCTCTACTCGCCACAGTTCAATTTCTACTCGCCAATGTCTAGTGGGCGAGTGGAAATTTTGAGTACTGATATATATATATATATATATATATATATATATATATATATATATATATATATATATATTTACAGACATATACACATATGAACACATAAATACATATGTATACATATATAGACATATATAAGTGCATTGGAGCCCTTTGCAGTTAAGTAGATGAAAACATGAAAAAACATATTTATGCAATATTCATATTTAATAAAGTGTTATACTGTGTATTTACATTAAATATTTCACATTCCAATGTTCTGCGCATAGCAGAATATCTTCTAAGTATTTGTAGTAAATAGATATTCATATATATATATATCTGTAATTATCTATACCTATATATAATCATGTATATACAGTAATGTGCAAATGTCTTAGGCTACAATTAGATTTGTTATTTTAGCAATGGTATAATGAAAATATATAATTATTTTTCAGTCTGTGTATTAGAATACAACTAGAAAAAAAGGATATTTGTATGCAGTATTTAAAAAAAATCACAAAAAAACAGCTTCTATAGGCTAGCGTGGCAAGTATTTAGTGTGACCTCCTCTTACACTTGAGCAATAGCAGGAAACTGGCTCTTGTAAACCTAAATGGAATGGAACCCTAATTAATGTCATTGCTAACACCTGTATTTGTCCTACTTTTTCATGTCAAAATGACTGCTGTGAAAAAGGTATTTTACACCAGGTTTGTGCAAGACATGCTTGAGTATTACATACGCATGTGATATGAGATTAATTCATTGGAAGCTTGCTAATAAGACCACCTTTCAATCACATCATTCCATTCAAAATGCCAAAGATCACAGAATGTGACAGACATAAAATCATACTTTTGCATCAGTAATGCCACTCTCAAAGGGAAACCAGCAAACAATCTGGATAATCAAGATGTGGTATTCAAGTTGTTATAAAGAAATTTGAAGAATCAGGAGAGGTCAAGGGCAAAAAAAGGACTGGAAGGCCAAAACACTTTCAAATTCTGATGAGAAGTTTCTCAGAGTTTTTTGTTAGAGAGCGTGGAAGTAGTCCAGCAAGGACCTGGCTCAGCATCTGGCAGCCTCATCGGGATGCCAAGTTGACCCTTCTACAGTCCGAAGAAGCTTGATCAGGAATGGTCTTTGTGTAAGGGTAGCAGCCAAGAAACCACTTTTTCAGAAGGGGAACAGGGTAAAAAGGCTAAGATATGCTAAAGCTCACAAAGATTGGACTGAAGATCAGTGGAAAAGAGTATTATAGAGTGACAAATCTAAGTTTGAAATTTTGGGGTCCAATCATCGACAATATGTAAAAAGAAGAGTTGGAGAGAGATGGAAGAATTAGTGTATGCGGCCCTCAGTTAAACATGGTGGAGTGTCTGTCCTGGTTTGGGGCTGCATTTCTGCCAGTGGTGTTTGGCGATATTGTCCGAATTGATGGGACCATGAATGCTAAAAAGTACAGACAGGTTTTAATTCATCATGCCATTAATTCTGGAAAGCGCCTGATTGGGAATGGTTTTATTTTTCAGCGTGGTAACGATCACAAGCACACTGCTAATGCAGTGAAATCATATTTGGAGAGAAAAACATCTAAAAACACTGACAGTCATGGACTGGCCTCTACAGAGTTCAGACCTTAATATTATAGAGTATGGGTTCACCTGGACAGAGAAATAAATAAAAGACGACCTAAAACTAAAGAATAACTCTGGGAAGTGCTGAAAGAAGCCTGGCATAATATACCAGAAGATTATTTCATAAACATTCAGGACAGTTTCCCCAAAAGAGTTCAAGATGTGCTTAGTGCAAGGGAGCTCAGACAAAGGGGCATATTTATCAAGCTCCGCATGGAAACAGAATTTATGAAGCAGTGGTCTGAGGCCGCGTACAGAAATCAACCCGATCGAATACGATCGGATTGATTGACACCCCCTGCGAATCTGCAGGGGGTGGCATTGCACCAGCAGTTCACAAGAACTGCTGGTGCAAAGATAAATGCCGACAGCGTATGCTACTTCGTATCATGTCCGCTCGCACATTGTTAAATATGCCCCTAAATGCTGACTTTTGCCTAAAGAAGCCATTTTGTTCTGAAAATTGTGTTTTTTTATGTTTTGTGTACATATTATCTTGTATTTACTGTTTGTATCTTAATAAAGAGACCAAAAAAATATATGGTCATTAAAACTTTGCTAAAACAACAAATCTAATGGTGGCTTAAGACTTTGCACAGTACTGTATATATGTATAGATATATATTGTACCAAAATACCTTTAGATATATGAAGAAATATGCATTTATAAATGAATAGAACATATTCTTCTATGTGTAGAACATTGTAATGTGAACTATTCATATTTCCATGTCGGGTTAGCGTACTTGTATTTTTTTTTTGGCTATTTCTTCACCACCTATGTTTTAGGGGTTAAGGGGTTTGAGATTGAGATAATAATTTTAGTGATCTTTATCCAATGAATGTTTTTGAGGAAGATCTTAAAGTTATTTAATTGTCTGTCAAAAAAAAAAAGAATTTTTATATACTATATATATATATATATATATATATATATATATATATATATATATATATATACATACACACACACACACAGTATATCTATCTATCTATATATAAATATAGACACATATAAAAGTAATGGTTTTCATTTATTATTTTAGAAAGATAAGTCGTATTTGTGAGCTGTTTTGCACCCCAGGCACTTCAATATTTATCAAATCTTTGTAAAGCACTAACTGAACGTTTGATAATGACCCATCTTGAAGCTTCTATCATAAACTGACATAGTCCTCTATGAGTCTCTCACCTGTTTTTTGGCTTGTTCTTTTTCAAATAATGATAGCAAGAGAACAAAGAAAAATTGATAATAGGAGTAAATTAGAAAGTTGCTTAAAATTGCATGCTCTTTCTGAATTACAAAAGAAAAAAATTGGGTTCAGTGTCCCTTTAAGCATTTTTTCCCAGTATTTTTATAATGCACCAGTGAGTGTCCTATATTTTTTTTTTAATTTGTGCTTAACACAGTTAATGGATCTTTTAGTTGTTGTCAATACTTTATACCATGTTTCATCTATAAAAAAACATTTATTTATCAATATATACCCATAGTAAAACTGTACGGTATAATGCTACTATAATGGAGCTTATGGATCCATATATATGATTTGAAGCCTAATTTTTGCATCAGAAGGTAATTTGGGCACATGACAAAAGTAGTCAACAGAGGCTGTGCATATGACCTGAGGACAAAGTTGGGCATTTAACTGCCATAAGGGGCTATATGCATGTGATCTTGGGTATAGCACTGGAAAAAAGAGGCATTCATGGGAATAAATATGCTCTGAAGCCAAAATTGGGTATGTAGCAGGCACAAAAGGGGCTACACGGACATGAATATTTGAGTCATGTTGTCTCAGATATAGTTTTGTAGTCTCGACAGACCAGACCTTTTATGACTGTGCAACAGTGAATATCAACCTTGTTGACTTATAAGGCCCAATTGCATTTATCTAAAGGCATAGGGGCCTATCTATCAAGCTCCGTATGGAACTTGAAGTCCCGTGTTTCTGGCAAGCCTTCAGTCTAAAGACTGCTGCTCCATAACCTGTCCACCTGCTCGGAGGAGGCGGACAGACATTGCCGAAATTAAACCCGATCGAATACGATCGGGTTGATTGACACCCCCTGCTGAATCTGCAGGAGGCGGCATTGCACCAGCAGTTCACAAGAGCTGCTGGTGCAATGCTGAAAGATGTCTGTCGGACATGATCCGCTGATCGAATCATGTCGGACAGACACATAATAAATTGGCCCCATTGAGAGAGGGCATAAAATGTTGTTACGCAACACAAAATAGGTAGTGTAGAAGTTTGAAAATTAGATGAGATAAATTAAGATTTTTTTGGTGTTCTATATTATTTGCATAAAAAGCTTGCTTACATTTTACCTGTGTATATTGTGGACCACAAATCTACTTCTCTATGTAACACCATTGTAAAACAGCAAACTGCAAATGTGATTGCCATGTTTCCAGATGTTCCAAGAGATAAAGTGCCTCGTTTCTCAACTGAATGTTTTACAAAATCAGTAAAAGTCTTCCACTTCTGTGTTATAGATTTCTCATGCTTAACATTAAAAAAAGGATGAAGTTCCATGCTCTATAGTGAATAAAAATAAATTCTAATTTTTCTGGAGGTCTTATAGGGTCTTAGATAATTCTCCAGTTTTCCATTGATAAAGGTTTGGCAACTCTATTCTAGCCATATAGCAAATATTGTGCTCTATGCAACAAAGTTAAAAGCAAGTGAAAAACAATTGGCACAAAACACAATTTTTTTTCCTCCAGCATTTTCCTGAGGCCCTTCATAAATAACCAAAGCTCACAGCGAATGAAGCCCAAAATGGGATATTGATTTAAAAAAAAAATAAAAAAAAATATTGATGGCAACTTCACGGCTGTTCTATTCTCAAAAAGAATTAAAAGTAAAGCTGGAATATTAAAGCCAAGCTGTGTTTGGGACTTTATTTATCCAATGTGACATATTCCCAAAGATAAACAAAAGAACTTCTCTATATTATCCACAGAGCGTGATCTGCCACATTCAGACCATCAAAGGAGATTTTGCAGTTTTAGCTAAATCTTATTGTATTGAAATATAGATTTTGCCGGTAGATAAGAACCAAAAGGCCCATCAAGTCTACCCATATTACATGTTACTGTTTTCTTAGTATAGACTAATGTCTGTCCCAGGCATATTTTTATTATTTTACAGTCCCTGTGTTTACCACCGCATTGGAAATTTATTCCATGAATCCACCACCCTTTCTGTAAAAAAATTCTTCCTCACATTTTTCCTGAATCTGCTTCCCTCTAACTTAAGATTGTGACCTCTTGTTTTTGTATTTGAATAATATTTATAACAGCCCATTTCTTCATTTCCACACAAATTAACACAGTCAACGAATTGCACTTGTTATCTGTCATGTCTCGTATCCCTCTACTTGTCTTTTGGGGTCTGTAAGGTAAACAGTTGATAGAGTAATGTTAAAAAAAAACAGAATACGAAATGATGAACACAGAATAAAACATTAGCTGTACATGTTTAGACCAGTTCCATTGTCCCAAGCATGCATTTTTCTGTTCCATCCTCTTAGTCTATCAATCTTATGTCCATGCTGTCTCTGTATACCCCAGATGACCTGATGACCAGATGACCCCAGATGATGCTGCATAGCTCCTTTACAATCTATTATGAATGCCTCTGCCAGGCTCATCTTCCTTACTTGTCGCTCTTCATCTGCTGCACCTCTCTGCTAATCCCTTCACTGGCTTCCTCTTGCCTCTAGGATTAAACATAAAATCCTCACTCTGACATATAAAGCTCTCACCTGCACTGCTCCCCCCTACATCTCAGAACTTGTCTCTAGATACTCTCCCTCCCGTCCCCTTCGATCAGCTCAGGATCTCCTCCTCTCCTCCTCTCTTGTTACTTCCTCACATTCCCGTTTACAGCACTTCTCCAGACTGGCCCCCATCTTGTGGAATTCCCTGCCTCGCTCCATAAGACTCTCCCCTAGTTTTAACAGCTTCAAGCACCCCCCTAAAAACTCTACTATTCAGGGATGCATACAACCAACACTAACCTTTCCTAACTCCATTGCTTTCCTCTTGAACCCCTTAGAATGTAAGCCTATGGGCCCAGCTGTTTACAGATCGCTTCATAAGAGCCGACTACAACAATGAAACTCTCGGCAGGGCCCTCTACCCACTTGACCCCTAAAAAAGCTATCCTGTACACCGACTATGTTTACAGCGCTGCGGAATCTGTTGGCGCTCTACAAATACCTGATAATAATAATGACCTACTCATCTCTCAATGCTTTCATGTTTTTCCTTCCCTAAGCTGTGTTTTTCTATTCTTGCTTTAGAAGTATCTGTACCAGAGCTGTGAAACTACACAATGTGACAGTGGGCTGATTAGACTGCCGTGAGGTTGTGGAGGAGCCTTGTTGCAAAGACAAGGTCATGTTCTAAATTCAATGGGCATTGCTTTAGCTAGCTTTCTGAGTATATCATTGCTGTGCATTCCTGCCATTAATCTATATTATCTATAATTACACAATACATGAAATCTCATACATGAAATGAGCGCCTCTTGCTAAGCTGCTAAACAATTACAACCGCAATAACTTTGGAAACGCACATGAAACAAAGTTAATGTAAATGTCAGTAAGTGTAAAATATTTTCATGTCTGTTTAGATATAGAAATGTGGTCTGGCTGAATAGAGAGGTGCTGACCATTGCTTTTCTGGTCTGTGTTCAGACTTTTTACCATACCTCAGCTAAGCATGATGAACTCATATTGTCTCATCTTGTGTCACGGTCATGGCTGTCTGCTTTAACACTGACAAGATTTTTCTTTTGTATTTTCAAAGTTTTCTTTTGTGTATATGTTAGAGTGGACAGTGTTATAGAGGGTGTATTTTCTCCATTTTAATTTGTTTGCTTTGGAACGTTTTTGAAGTTGTTTTTGTGAAAGCAGTATCCTTGACAGTGAAACTCTTCTATAAAGCAGCAAGTGAATCATTACAAAATGAATGCAGCTCTATTAATTATAACAGAGCTGAACTAGCAACTTGTAGCTATAATACGGTACACTATCTTTGATTTCTGTAATTTTTGAGTTGCGATGTTGAGGCAAATTCTTTTCCTCATAATAGTTTCATGAATAGATTTTATTGAATATAGTGTGTTACATATTGTTCCAGGTCTGTTCTTCAGATCCCCCCACTGATCATTAAAATAGCTATGCAATAAAGAAAACAAAACTGTGTACATCTTTTAATTTGTAATCGCCCTAAGAAATCTGCAACAAGTATACATATGTAATGGGGTTCTTCTGTAAAGGTAAAAATATTAAAATATTATTGAAATGGTTTCTAAAATCAAGTAATTTTAAAATGTGATCCAGATTTACTGATATGCAATCAACTCAATATTATTAATATCTAATTACACCTCACCTAATATCCTTTAAGAGATCCCTCTCTGCGTATCTCAAAACAGAAAGCACCGGTCATGGTTGATTATATATTTCCTACCTGTTCTATGGTAAATTTTGCATATGTTATGTATTAATATTGTTTTTGTATTTTATTGTACCCTATTGTATCCATGCAATGTTTGGTGGAGCCAGGACTTGAAAATGAGAGAAATCTCAATGTATCCTTCCTGGTAAAATATTTTATAAATAAATTCATTTACAAAATGTTTGCATTTTAGTAAACAGACTTTGCAACTTTTAAGTAGATTTTCAAGTATTAAAAGTAAGAATTGGTTAAAAAAAAAATTGTTAACAGAAAGTATTATATACTAATTAAAATACTCCTGTGTTTTAAATTAATTATAAAGATGCAAATATAAAAGAGAATAGGTAGGAACCAGTTTGTAAATTATAGTAAATGTCTTACTGTAACATCACCCAATATGCAAATAAATATACACCATGGTTATTTATTTTTTAAAATGTGGCACATATATGCTTAAGGATTCCATGTATTTAGTTCTTTATTTTTCCTTCCTTACGATTTTTATCTCAATTATTAAAGCATCTATCTTTTGCCTTTTTTCTCGTCTCTTCACAAACTGCTTCTGTCTCTTTCTCTGTTCCTCAGTTCTGTTGTAATGCATCCTGTTATGGGTGCCTGTTCCCCTTGTTGGGATTTATTTGGCACATAACCAGGAATTGTTCTAATAATGTAGTGTGAAGTGTGTTTATCCTTGGCTGTCAGTTTGTGTACGCATTGTGTAATTGCATTTTAATGGTGAATCCCAAACTTAGATTAGTAACATGTCTGATTAAAGCCAGCTATTAATGGGCATTAGCAATACATCTGTACTCTACAAGTCATGCATTATTAGCTGAAACTCAAATCATTGGGGTATACTCAGTGCAGTGGGGGGCCTTACAAAAATTCTGCTGTCTTGATTATTCATTGTCAAGCATCTTGGAGATTTTACTCTCAGTTGTAGATGTAGCAAATGCTATAACAACTTAATCATGAATATTATCTCTTACAGTATATAGTCCATCTCTATTGTAAAATAATTATCTTAAATTACTTTTTGTGTACACTTTAATGGACATTATGGGATTTGATCAGAAATCTATTGTTTGATAACTATTGGCAGGATAATAGCTTCTGATGAGCATGATCAAAATCTTAAATAGCCATTATTTCTTGGGACTGATTACTTATTATTGGATTGCTAAAAAATGTCCATATTCATACCATGGGACAATCCTGTTCAAAGTGATCACAATCCAAAATCACAATATTTAACAACACATTTGCAGGCCTATTTATACTTATCAAATTTAACAGCTAAAGCATCTTGAAAAAAATCCAAAGCTGAACATTTTTACTTTTTAGAGTATTCTATTTTAAATGAAATATTGTTTTTGGCTGAACTTATTAAACAATTAAGGGGTCTACATTAAGGGATGCAACAAAAATGGAAATCAGCTTAGAACTAATTTTTTTACAGATTATGAGGTTTGTTGGCATTATCAAAAATAAATGCAAAAAAGTCAGTGGGTCCTGATAATTTTAATCCAAGAGTTTTAAATGAACTTCATCGGTCACTATTGACAGGAGTTGTTCCAGATGATTGAAGAATAGCGCATGTAGTACCTATTCATAAAAAGGGCAGTAGGGAAGAATATTGCAACTACAGGCAAGTTAGTTTAACTTCAGTAGTAGGGAAATTAATGGAAAGTTTCTTAAAAGAAAGAATTATGACTTACATAAAGACAAACAATTTAGAGGACCAAAATCAGCATGGTTTTACTACGGGAGATCATGTCAGACTAATCTAATTGACTTCTTTCATTATATAACAAAAGTATTAGACCAGGGTGGAGCAGTTGATGTAGCATATCTAGATTTCAGCAAAGCATTTGACAGTGTCCCACACAACAAAGTAATTCATAAACTGTATCTCATTGGTCTAGACTCAAAATTGTGAACTTGGTAGAATGCTTGCTTAAGGGCAGAAAACAGAGTGTCTTAGTAAATGGAGTCCATTCAGCAGAGGGGGCAGTTACTAGTGGTGTTCCTCAGGGGTCAGTTCTGGGGCCTGTTGTGTTCAACACATTTATCAGTGATATCAGCAATGGGTTACAGGGGTAAGTATGTCTGTTTGCAGATGATACAAAATTTGTAATGGAGTAGATGTTCCAGAGGGGGTGGGCATAATGTGAAGTAATATAAAAAATTTGGAGGATTATACAAATAACTGGGATCTAAAGTTTAACAATGCAAAGTGCAAAATTATGCATTTAGGAAAGAAAAATCCAAACATTAATTACAGACTCAATGACACTTTACTGACTGTTACAAATGAGGAACAGGACTCAGGAATTATTATTTCAGATTATTTAAAATTTAGTAAACAATACAGTATTGCAGCGAGTAAGGACAGTTGAATGCTTGGTTGTATTGGTAGAGGTATTTGCAGCAGAAATAGTAAGGTTCTTATGCCCCTTTACAGATCATTAGTTAGGCTTCAAGGCCCATTTATCAAGCTCCGAATGAAGCTTGAGGGCCCGTGTTTCTGGTGAGTCTTCAGACTCGCCAGAAATTCAAGTTATAGAGCAGCGGTCTAAAGACCACTGCTCCATAATCTGTCCGCCTACTCTGAAAAGGTGGACAGAGATCGCCACAATTCAACCCGATCACCCCCCTGCTGGTGGGTGTCAAGAGATGCTGGTGCAATGCTGAATACGGAGAGCATATTGCTCTCTGCATTCAGCAATGTCTGTCGGACCTGATCCGTACTGTCGGATCAGGTCCGACAGACCTTTGTTAAATAGGACTCATAATCTTAAGTACTGTGTGCAGTTCTGGAGGCCATACCTTCAGAAAGACATAAAACAAACTGGAATCGGTGCAAAGGAGGGCTACTAAAATGGTACATGTTCTAAAAATTAAAACTTTCCAGGATAGGCTCAAATACCTAAATATGTATAGCATAGAGGAGAGATGGAAAACAGGTTATATGATAGTAACTCTCAAGTACATTAAGGGGCCTAGTGAAGCTGAGGCTGTGAGTATTTTTCATAAAAAGAAAAATTCTAGAACCACAAGAGGTGGTAATGACATACACTGTGGGGGACTTTACAAAATGTCTGGGTTAAGCATAGGGCTATCCTACAAACTAGATACGTTTATACTTTTTGGAAATATTGGGGCAGACTTGTCGGGCCTATGGTTTTTATCTACTGTCAAAATCTTTGTTTCTATGGTATAAATGAATCAAGACCCTCTTCATCTCTCTTATATATTCCATCTCTAGCATTCCTGCAATTTACATATTTAATTGAATTAATTGGCCAAATACATGGTATCTTCCCACAGTAAATGAGAACTGCTAGAAAGGCAAGAAAGCAGAAATCATGACCACAACATCTAGAAAACGCGTTTGGCAAACACATTCTTAAAATGCTTGTATTTAGTTAATATTTGCATTTCTGTAAGGTTATGAAATTCATTATATTCCTTTAAAATTTTTTTTTAAATATCCATATGTTAGAGTAGACAGTTTTAAAGGGGTATTTTTTTAATGCTGTTATCCTGTACAATAAGACCCATTCTATGCAGGAAGAAATAAAAATGGGATGAGGTTTAAAGTTACTACTGTGTTTTAATTTAGCAGATTTCACAAGTTTGCATTTGACAAAGAACAGTGTTAGATATTTTTTAAATTGCAAAATTGTTGAGCCAGTAAGTTACCACATTGTGTCTCAAGATATACTGGTCCAGAGAATCTCTTGGGCTCTCCCCCCGAAGCCCAGGCCAACCGGGCTCAGGTCTCCTTTATTATAGACCAAAATCCTGTAATTCATAGAAACACTTCCTGCCTGGTCAATTAAGTTTAAAAAAATATATAAAATGCACTTGTGCAATATAGAAAAACTCATCAAATGAACATGTGCACTATACCCATCATGCCCCTGTTCAAAAATCTTAAATTGTCATAAACACAAATTACTATTGCTAAACACAAATTGCCCTCTCTGGGGCATTGGAAACCTTTTCAGAATTAAATTTCAGAAAAAACATTAATAGTGAAATGCAAAGTTTTTTTTTCTCTATGCATAATTAAAAATGTTGGACTAGATTAGAAGTAGAGTGAAGTCAATAGCTCAGGGTGTGTTATTTTTTTTGCACGGAATAACCCATAATCTGGTATTACAAGTGGATGGTTTTTTAACCAAAGTACCTTAATGCATTTAAAACCTTTTATAGCACACCCTATAATATTAATGTATAGTAGAGGGAGCAACATTTGCTCACTCATTTTAGCCCTATTACAAGTCAATTGCTGCCTCTGTAAGATTTAAGGCTTTTTAAGACCAGAAGTAAACTATTCCTAACATTGGCTTACCACACCCTTGGCTTAGTGCATTATTGGCTTAGTGCTCAAGCGATATCCAACATGAATATTACTACACTCCCCCATAGATGTCTAGTATGTGTGGGATTTAGTGCAACTGCTTTTTCCAACATGTTAGTGAGCACTAGACAAATACTCTAGCTATAAAAATAACTATTAACTTGAAGTATAAGCGCTCCACTTGTAACCTAGAACTCAATAAGAAATTTAGATTTAACTTCAATGTCCATTTGACTGTTAAAATATCTTAAACAGCGAAAAATATGCAATTTAATAGAAATGTCATATGTTTTTTAATTATGGGCAAAACACTCTTATTTAGGTGAATAGTTATAATCTAAAACCTTAAAAAGGATGTTTTTATTGCCCTATAACTAGCTTAATTGGAACTGATTGAAGAGAGTGATCTAGCATTTGAAGATAGATTAACAAAATAATCATTTTGTAGGCCTGTCAGGGTTTCATGTTAGTGCTAGTTTGTATCAGTATTTAGTGACAAAAATGGGAAAAATATATTGTTCAGCTTTTAAATTATATTAGTGGAAGATAATAGTCTAACCTGTGCCTATTTTAGTATGTGTGGTTTTGTAATTTTTTTTTATAATAGGTATTTAATAAAGATCATCAAAAATAAGGAACCAATTTCAACTTTTTTATTTTTATAATTTTTTACTTCTTGGTTAGTGCATTGTCAGCTGAGTAAAATGTAAACAAATAGGGGTAATGTCACAAATGTAGCTCTTAATCTGTCCAAATCTTTTATACTTTTTTCATAAAAAATAGATAGTAGTGTTTGCCTTCCATTCCTATATCGTAGTCCATCAGAAGCATTTCTGTTTGAATTAGTTATCCCCTTAAGGACACAGCTTCAGTTTGCTCAATTGTTCTATGACAGAATAATTGCATCATTGGTATTTAAGCGGTTAATATCTCTGGTTTTCGTATACTCACATTGATTAAGCGCACAAACAAACTGTAAGAAACAAGCTTTTCTTACATTAAAAAACTATCAGCTAGATTACAAGTTTTGAGCGCTATAGGGAAATTAACAAACGCAAAAAAAGTGCGTTATTTAATCCCCTATAGCGCTGCCATTACAAGTTTTTCAAAACCCTGCTTGTGCGTGCGATATGGGGTTTTTAAGCTCCATACCGCACACAAAACAGGCGCTGTTTTGACGTGCTAGTGCACGCTTTCCCCATAGAAAGTCTAACACCTGCGATCGCGGAAAGAAAAGCTCCGTAACGCAGCTCCATTAAAGTCTATGGGGAAAAGAAAAGTTACATTTAAACCTAACACCCTAACATAAACCCCGAGTCTAAACACTCCTAATCTGTCACCCCCGACATTGCTGCCACCTAAATAAAGCTATTAACCCCTAATCTGACGCTCCCGATATCGTCGCCACTATACTAAAGTTATTAACCCCTATTCCGCCGTACCCCAACATCGCCGCCACTATATTAAAGTTATTAACCCCTATTCCGCCGCTCCCCCACATCACCGCAACTAAAGTTATTAACCCCTAAACCTCTGGCCTCCCACATCACTACCACTAAAGAAAACTAAGAACCCCTAAACCGCCAGCCCCCCACATCGCAACAACCTAAATTAAACTATTAAAAACTACACCTACCCCTAAACCTAACCCTAATGTAACCCTAAGCCTAAACCTAACCCTAACACCCCCTAACTTTAACATAATTAAAAAAGATCTAAATTAAATTTACAATTATTAACTAAATAATTCCTATTTAAACCTAAATACATACCTGTATAATAAAACCTAAGCTAGCTACAATATAACTAATAGTTACAATGTAGCTAGCTTAGGTTTTATTTTTATTTCACAGGTAAGTTTGTATTTATTTTAACTAGGTAGACTAGTTAGTAAATATTTATTAATTATTTACTAACTACCTAGCTAAAATAAATACAAACTTACCTGTGAAATAAAACCTAAGCTACCTCACACTAAAACCTAATATTACAAAAATAAAAAAAACCTACCATTAAACCCCCTCCCCCCAAAAAAACACGAAATTATCCAAAAATAAAATAAAATTATTCCTATTCTAATGCCCTTAAAAAAAAAAAAAAAACACCCCAAAATTAAAAAGCCTAGTCTAGAATAAACAACCAAGGGCCCTTAAAAGGGCTTTTTGTAGGGCATTGCCCTAAGTTAAACAGCTCTTTTGCCACAAAAACAAACACCCCCTAACAGTATACAAACCCCCACCCCCCAAACTACCAAGAGCCCTTAAAAGGGCCTTTTGGGGGGCCCTTAAAAGGGAATTTTGTAGGGCATTGCCCTAAGTTAAACTGCTCTTTTGCTACAAAAATAAACAAACACCCCCTAACAGTATACAAACTCCCACCCCCAAACTACCAAGGGTCCTTAAAAGGGCCTTTTTGGGAGCCCTTAAAAGGGCCTTTTGTAGGGCATTGCTTTAAGTTAAACAGCTCTTTTGCTACAAAAAACAAACAAACACTCCCCTAACAGTATACAAACCCCCTCCCCCAAACTACCTAGGGCTCTTAAAAGGGCCTTTTGGGGGGCCCTTAAAAGGGCCTTTTGTAGGGCATTGCCCCGAGTTAAACAGCTCTTTTGCCACAAAAACAAACAAACACCCCCTAACAGTATACAAACCCCTACCACCCAAACTAACAAGGGCCCTTAAAAGGGCCTTTTGTAGGGCATTGCCCTGAGTTAAACAGTTCTTTTGCTACAAAAAAACCCAAACACCCCCTAAAAAGATACATTACACAAAATAACAAACAAATTATCCAGAATAATAAAAATTATTCCTATTCTAATATCCATTAAAAAAAAAACAAAAAAACACCCCAAAATAAAAAAAACTAATCTAGAATAAACTACCAATGGCCTTTAAAAGGGCATTTTGTAGTGCATTGCCCTAAAGATATCAGCTCTTTTTGTGAAAAAAAAAAAATACAAATACCCACTTTAACATTACAAACCCCTGCCCCCCCAAACCCACAAAATGAAAAAATCTATCTAAAAAAACCTAAGCTACCCATTGCCCTGAAAAGAGCATTTGGATGGGCATTGCTCTTAAAAGGGCATTTAGCTATTTTAAATGTCCAAACCCGAAATTAAAAAAAAAAACACACCCAAAAAACCCTTAAAACCCCTTAAAATATCACTAACCCCCGAAAATCCACTTACAGTTTTTAAAGTCCCTCTTGAACGATCTTCATCTAGGCGGCGAGAAGTCTTCATCCAGGTGGCCTCTTCAATCTTCATCCCGGCAGCGAACGCCTCATCCAAGCGGCGAAAAGTCTTTATCCAGGCGGCCTCTACAATCTCCATCCAGGCGGCATCTTCTATCTTAATCCCGGCAGCGCGGTGCGGGTCCATCCTGAAGACATCCGGGCGGAGCATACTCTTCATATGGTCACACCGTACACTGAATCTTCAATGCAAGGTACGCGATCCAAGATGACGTCCCTTGCATTCCTATTGGCTGAAAAATTTGAATCAGCCAATAGGAATTAGGGCTGCTAAAATCCTATTGGCTGTTCAAATCAGCCAACAGGATTTAAGCAGCTCTCATTCTATTGAAGAGGCCACCTGATTGAAGACTTCTCACCGCTTGGATGAGGACTTCACCGCCGGGTTGAAGATTGAAGAGGCCGCGATGTGGGAGGGCGGCGGTTTAGGGGTTAATAACTTTATTGTAGTGCTGATGATATGATAGCCAAGTTGGCTATCATACCTCAGAGGCCTATTTATATAATTTAATCATATTAAGGTATCTATTCTCGACTACTCTATCCTAGGTTTTTAATTGTATGTGTTCCCCCTTCTCCCCTATTTTTTATCATTATTTAATAAAGGTTATGTTTTAACATTGGAAATTTAACTCCGCCCAGTGGTCAGGACAGTGAGTGCTGATACCACATTCTTTCGCGGAAGTTTATTTCTGACTTGCACATTGGACTTTAACATTTAATATAGTGTTTGCAATGCGGGAGGGCCTCGGTTTAGGGGTTAATAGGTAGTTTATGGGTGTTTATTGTACTTTGTAGCAGTTTAGTTATGAGTTTTATGTTACAAATTTGTAGCGTAAAACTCATAATTACTGCTTTTAGATGGTGTTATGGATCTTGTCGTTTTAGGCTCACCGCAATACTCTTAATACCAGCGCTATGGGAATCCCATGAAAAAACGTAATTTTTAAGAGTATGGTAATGACGTTGTGTTACAAGCTAAAAGGATTGTGGTACACAAGGCGTAATGTCTGCGTTGCTGTTTTAATGCTGAAAATACCATATTTTTAACGTTAAAAGACAAACGCACAGTCTTGTAATCTAGCTGTATGTGAACAGTGAAAATATACAATTCAAAAGAAACCTTTTTTCCCCCCAATAAGTCAAGGTGGTTAAATTATATAAATCCAAAAAAATAACATGAAAAGATGTTTCTTGGATTCTAATATGGCTGTTGAATTTTCAAAGTACAAAGTATTAGAAAGTACCCATTGATGGAAAAGCAATAACTGGCATCTAGATGTGCTCAGAATTTTTTAGGGCTGCAACTAACGATTATTTTCATAATCGATTAATCAGCCGATTATTTTTTTGATTAATCGACTAATCGGATAAAAGAGAATCAATAATAGTTTTCTATGTTTTAAATAAAATCCACATAATGAGTGTTACAAATATAAACTTCAGACTAAAACTTTACATTAACACAACTGTTTCTTCAATTTTTAAGCAGCAGAGCACAGTTTTATAATTAAACAAAACAAAACCACAAACTGTTTGAAAAGAGGTAGAACTAGAAAGAGTTAGACTATCACTGTTAATAACATTCTGTTATTCACTCTTTCAGAAACTTTGCATTGAAATGCAAAAATCTCAACATGTCCACATGCTTCTGGCTAAGGCTGGTTCTCTGTTTGCAGCTATATTTCCTGCAGCAGAGAAAAGGCTGTAGCAATACGCTAATAATTGTGCAAACAGATAATAGTGCACATCAATTTAAATTACTCCGATCAATCTAGGGGCAAGGTGTAAACAACAAGCTTGGTACTATATCATGAAAAGCATAGTTCCAAATCACCAGATTTAATATAAACAATCCAAATGATGACTATTTTATATCTGGGTTGCACATAAGCCAAGGGTAGTTGTAAACGTATACTGTTACTGTCCTGAAAAAGTGAAAAAGTCTGTAGACGTCCTTTAGGCTAAGGACATAACCATAAAACACAATACCATATGTAGGAGTTCATTGGAGTGAAGCAGCTGGTGTTGTGCACAGACCAACTAATTGCAAACCAACTAATCAATTAATCGATTGTGAGATTCATTGACAACTATTTTCATAATCGATTATTATCGATTATGACGATTAGTTGTTGCAGCTCTAGTATTTTTTGTTCTAATGCAAGGGATACTGATAATGTTGTCTTATACGTATTATCGTAATGTTAATTAAAGCTGTGTAAATTAGAAAGTTGCTTAAAATTGCATGCTCTATCTGAATCACAAAAGAAAAAAATTGGGTTCAATGTCCCTTTAAAGGGACAGTCAAGGCCAAAAAAAACTTTTATTTTTCAAATAGGGCATGTAATTTTAAACAACTTTCCAATTTACTTTTATCAACAATTTTGCTTTGTTCTCTTGGTATTCTAGTTGAGAGCAAACCTAGAAAGGCTCATATGATAATTTCTAAGCCCTTGAAGGCCGCCTCTAATCACATGCTTTTGTATTTGCTTTTCACAGCAGGGGAGAGTAGTTCAGGTAAACCATATAGATAGCATTGTGATCACGCCCGTGAGTTGTGGCAGACACTGCACTAATTGGCTAAACTGCAAGTCAATAGATAATAACTAAAAGTCATGTGATTAGGGGAAGTCAGAAGATGCTTAGATACAAGATAGTCACAGCAGTAAAAAGTGTATTAATATAACTGTGTTGGTTATGCAAAACTGGGGAATGGGTAATAAAGGGATTATCTATCTTTTTAAACAACAAAAATTCTGGTGTTGACTGTCCCTTTAACTGTAAATTTAATCATTGCTCCCTTTGCCAGCACATTGTGATGATTTGAAGTTTTCCTTTATCCAAGATGAAAGGTAAGTGTCTCGCACATGCTCAGTGCACTTGGCAGCCATGACAGGTGGCAGTTCTTCTGATATATGCAGGAAACTATTGCTAACAGCAAACAAAAGAAATAAAGAAATAAAAACAAAAGGTGGGCCAATTTATGGAACAGCCAGGATCAAAGAATTTTCCAAATTAGGGCAGGTGTATGGTTTTCAGGACTGCTCAGGGGTCTTATTTGTGTATTATTGGATGTAAAACTCTTCTGGCTTACATGTTCACTTCACTTGTTCTGTCCTATGTGTGTACCTCTGCAGCATGTTATCCTAACCTGAATAGCTTTAGATCAAGGACGTGCAGTCATAGGAGGCAGGGTAGGCAGAGCCTACCCTGCCATATGGGCCCAAAGTTTATTTAAATGTATAATATAAATAAAATTAAAAAATTGTGTTAAAAAAAAAAAAAATGTACTTTTTAATTTCTTCCCCATGTTACGCTATGGAGATGCAGAGCAGACATACTCCATAGCGCAACATGGGTGCATATTATGAACATTAGCGACACCTGCTGGCATAACACAACTGTTCACTTTTTTTCCCCAAGTTACGCTATGGAGAGGCACTGTACTTTTGTACCTCTCCATTGCGTAACATCATGGCATTTTTCAAATAACCGGCGAAGGATCAAAACACCACCCACTGGCTGTCACAGGCTGACTGATTGTCAGCCAGGAAAATATTGGCCAATCGGAGGCATGACTCGTAATGCCTCTTAGAGAGGGAGCCAATCAGACGGTCATGTTCTCCTGTGATTGACAACACCAGGAGAACGTGACCGTTATTGATTGGCTCCCTGCGCATGCGCAAGAAAGAATCCAGAGCGCAGCGCAGAAGTACTGGAGACTTGTAGGCTGGCGGCAAAGTCTGTGAAGGAAGGGCTGTGTGTTGCCACCTGATCAGCTCATCCCTTCTGGTTCACTTGGACGCGGATGGAGCGACGGAGCGACGGAGCACCGGAGCACCGGAGCCTGGCCATATACTTAATTTGTTACGGGTAAGTCACAACAGAAAGGGTCTATGCTAATGCTTTCATTTTTAAAGCGGGAGAGCGCATCTAGGCAGAAGCAGGGGAGTTAGTACTATTTGTCCACATTATTTTTATTATAATATACCTTGATCATGAATCAAGGTATATTATAATAAAAAATAATGTGCACAAATAGTAGTTATGTAATGATGCAGCAGCAGGGGAGTTAATGAAATACATAGTTATACTACTATTTGTCCACATTATTTTTATTATAATATACCTTGATCATGAATCAAGGTATATTATAATAAAAAATAATGTGCACAAATAGTAGTTATGTAATGATGCAGCAGCAGGGGAGTTAATGAAATACATAGTTATACTACTATTTGTCCACATTATTTTTATTATAATATACCTTGATCATGAATCAAGGTATATTATAATAAAAAATAATGTGCACAAATAGTAGTTATGTAATGATGCAGCAGCATTGGAGTTAATGAAATACATAGTTATACTACTATTTGTCCACATTATTTTTATTATAATATACCTTGATCATGAATCAAGGTATATTATAATAAAAAATAATGTGCACAAATAGTAGTTATGTAATGATGCAGCAGCAGGGGAGTTAATGAAATACATAGTTATACTACTATTTGTCCACATTATTTTTATTATAATATACCTTGAACCTCTCTGTCTCTCCCTCCCCCTCTGTCTCTCTCTCTCTCCCCTGTCTCTCTATTTCTCTCCCTCTCCCCCTCTGTCTCTCTCTAGCCATCTCTCTCTCCCTGTCTCTCCCACCCCCTCTGTCTCTCTCCTTACGTGTCTCATTCTCCCCCATGGTCTCTTTCTCTGTCTCTCTCTCCTCTGTCTCTATTTGTGTCTCTCTCTCCCCTCTGTCTCTATTTGTGTCTCTCTCTCCCACCCCCTCTGTCCAATTTACATCTAATATCTAATTTCCTTAATTCTCTTGATATCCTTTGTTGAAAATCATATCTAAATATGCTCAATAGCTGCTGATTGGTGGCTGCACAATCGATACCTCATGTGATTGGCTCACCCATGTACATTGCTATTTCTTCAACAAAGGATATCTAAAGAATTAAGACATATCCTAGCCAGTGCCTCACCTGTCTCCGACCTCACTGCACGTCACTGCTTTAGATGTACATTTCATTAACTTTACTGTGACGATTGGGAAGATAAATTAAACATTAGGTACAAAGTAAATGTAACTGCATAATGCCAAGTCTAGAGATCCTGTATCTGTCGGCTTTTGCTGTCTGGTTACCCTGGTCGGATCTTCCATGCAATAAAAAAAAATAAACTAAGGTTAGAAAAGAGAGAAATGAGAGCTATTTGTAATGTTCAGGCTAAATGCTTGTCAGGAAACCTTTGCTACTTGGCTAAAAATCCCACTCAGCAGACATTTGTAGATTTTTATTACAATAACTAACTGGAACAGAAAATATGTTTCCTCTTAGCTGAGCATGCAGCTTTGTGCACAGAGTGTTACATCTCATATTGAGCTGAATGAACACGTGACCCAGCTGTGTAGTGGGCTGAGATTGCTTGGGTATTCCCACAGGACTGTGGCTACAATTACATTAACATTTGGATTGCTACTTTTTTTGTTAATTGTAGCATAAGGGGAGAATCAGTATTTGGCTTTTGAAGACATTTGACCAAAAAATGTCAAACTTAAGATTTCATCAGAAATTTATAACCGCGCCTTTCAATTAAGATTAGTATAAAAAGAGTTAGAAAAATGGTAAGAGCTAAAAATTGTTTCTTTGAAATACTCATATAAAGATACCACTCACAAATATATTATGAAAATGAGGCTTGCAACAGTTTGGAAAATTGAATATTAATGCACACAAGGATTAGTAAATGAGGAGAATGGGCACGATTACATATACGGCGCAGGCTTCAGCGCAAGCGCTGCAACCCGCACCACCCATAATTTCACCTCACACATCGGGGTATTACATAAACCCCGCCAGCAGTTCATAAAGTGCCGTAAGTCGGATAAACTAGCGATGTCCAGAAATGAGCGTAAATACAAATTTCTGGAGTCGCCAGTGACTTACGGCAATTTAGAATCTGCCGGTGCCTAAGAAAAGTAAAGAAAATATCAAATCTCCCGTAAAAGTCTAACCCGCCTCCCAAAAATAAGCCCGACCAGTAAAACCCCTATATCCGCAATCCCCCCTCTCTACTAATAATAAATGTATTAACTCCTAAACCGAAACCCCCCACAGCGCAATAAGCCTAATTAAACTATTAACCCCTATATCCACCATCAAACCCACACCGCAAGTAATAACTAAATTATTAACCCCTAAATCCGCCAAATCCCACAATGCAATAAACCTATTAAAGTATTAACCCCTAAACTGCCAAAGCCCACAGCGCAATAAACCTAACTCCTAACCTCTCCCTTCCTAACCAAACTCCCCCTAACCTAACACCCCATGGATGAACCCAAATGACCTAATTTACAAAATACTAAAGTTACTATTAAATTAAAAAACCGAACACTACTTTAAAAATACAAATAAACTAAGTATAAATTAAAGGGACAGTCTTATCAAAATTCTGGAGTAGACTGTCCCTTTAAGCTACAATTACATAAAATAAAAAAATCTAAGATTACATAAAATAAAAAAGAAAATTACCAAATTTTAAAAAATTATACCTAATCCCTGTGAAAATACCCCCCCAAATAAAAACACCCCCTACTAATAAACTACCAGTAGCCCTTTATACGGCTTTTTGCAGGGCATTGCCCCAAGATAATCAGCTCTTTTAAAACAAAATACACAAAGCCCCCCCTAACAGTAAAACCCCCCACCCACCAAACCCCCCCCAAATAAAATACCCTAACACTAAAAACCCTAAACTACTTATTGCCCTGAGAGTAAAAATAGTGGGCGACGGCACAAATATACGTTCCGCATTTATATGCGGCGCTGTATATTGGATACCAAACCCGCACAAAAAACGGCGTCGCCCGCATATGTAAACATAAAGGAACATACTTCCACAGTTTATGTGATCAGTAACTTTTAGAGGAAATCATATAAATGTGTTAGTGAAGAAGCTTTTCAGCGTTCCAATGTATAAGGATAAATAATACATGTCAGTGTAATAATCAGTGCTCAGGCTATGACTACAGCTCCACTGCAGAAATGTGTCAGCCATCATTCATGTTTGCAGTGGTCTGATCTATGGACTGTTTTTATATGTTTTTAATAAAGCTTATCATTTGTATGCATATTAGTTTAATGTGTGTGCAGTTGAGACTATGGCCTCTATTTATCATTGGTCTTGCGGACCTGATCCGACAGTGCGGATCAGGTCCGCAAGACCTCTCTAAATGCGGAGCGCTATACGCTCTCCGCATTTAACATTGCACCAGCAGCTCACAAGAGCTGCTGGTGCAACGCCGCACCCTGCTGACTCGCGGCCAATCGGCTGCCAGCAGGGAGGTGTCAATCAACCCGATTGTACTAGATCGGGTTGATTTCCGGTGATGTCTGTCCGCCTGCTCAGAGCAGGCGGACAGGTTATGGAGCAGCGGTCTTTGTGACCGCTGCTTCATAACTGCTGTTTCTGGCGAGTCTGAAGACTCGCCAGAAACATGGCGCTTGATAGATAGGCCCCTATAAATCCTCAGAGAGAATCTTTAGCAGAAGAGTTTTATATGAGGAAGTGTGTGTGTGTGTGTGTGTGGGGGGGGGGACAAAATAACAAACCTATTAAAAGCTTTCTCAAGAAGCTCCTGGAAAAGTACTTTCATGCAATGCTTTATATGCATTAAATTAGCTCTACAGAATCTGTTGGCGCTCTACAAACGACTGATAATGAATAATAAATTAAATACATTTGTGAAGAAAGTCAATGATGCTAACCTGCATCTTGTGTCATCCAAATTCACCCTTTCTCCCATTATAGAAATCCAAGTTAAATTAGAACTGCAAAATGGAAAGCGCAGAAAAAATAAGAGAAAGTTGCCTGCTCTGAATTTTGTGTCTGGCTGTCTAAAAGTTATCACTGTAGCACTATTCTGTGTCAACCATTAATATTACATTATATACAGTGGATATAAAAAGTCTACACACCCCTGTTAAAATGTCAGGTTTCTGTGATGTAAAAAAATGAGACAAAGATAAATAATTTCAGAACTTTTTCCACCTTGAATGTGACCTATAAACTGTACAACTAAATTGAAAAACAAACTGAAATCTTTTAGATAAAGGGAAATAAAAATAAAAAACTAAAATAATATGGTTGCATAAGTGTGAACACCCTTAAACTAATACTTTATTGAAGCACCTTTTGATTTTATTACAGCACTCAGTCTTTTTGGGTATGAGTTTTTCAGTATGCCACATCTTGACTTAGCAAGATTTGCCCACTCTTCTTTGCAAAAACACTCTCTCAGAATGCGAGGGCATCTCCTGTGCACAGCCCTCTTCAAATCACCCCACAGATTTTGAATTGGATTCAGGTCTGGGCTCTGGCTGGGCCATCCCAAAACTTTAATCTTCTTCTGGTGAAGCCATTCCTTTGTAGATTTGGATGTATGCTTTGGGTTGTTGTCATGCTGAAAGATGAAGTTCCTCTTCATGTTCAGCTTTCTAGCAGAAGCCTGAAGGTTTTGTGCCAATATTGTCTGGTATATGGAACTGTTCGTTATTCCCTCTACCTTGATTAAGGCCCCAGTTCCAGCTGAAGAAAAACAGCCCAAAGCATGATGCTGACACCACCATGGTGATATGCAGTGTTGTTTTTGCGCCCAAACATATCTTTTGGAATTATGGCCAAAAAGTTCAACTTTGGTTTCATCAGACCAGAACACCTTTTGCAACATGCTTTTGGGAAACTTCAGATGTGTTTTTGCAAAATTTAGCCGGGCTTGGATGTTTTTTTTTGTAAGAAAAGGCTTCCGTCTTGCCACTCTACCCCATAGTCCAGACATATGAAGAATACGGGCGATTGTTGTCACATGTACCACACAGCCAGTACTTGCCAGATATTCCTGCAGCTCCTTTAATGTTGCTGTGGGCCTCTTGGCAGCCTCCCAGACCAGTTTTCTTCTCGCCTTTTCATCAATTCTGGAGGGACATCCAGTTCTTGTCACCATATTTTCTTCACTTGATGATGACTGTCTTCACTGTGTTCCATGGTATATCTAATGCTTTGGAAATTCTTTTGTACCCTTCTCCTGATTGATACCTTTTAACAATGAGATCCCTCTGATGCTTTAGAAGCTCTCTGCGGACCATGGCTTTTGCTGTAGGATGCAACTAACAAAATGTCAGGAAAGACCTACTAGAACAGCTGAACTTTATTTGGGGTTAATCAGAAGCACTTTAAATGATTACAGGTGTGTACTGACTCCTATTTAACATGCTTTTGAATGTGATTGCTTCATTCTGAACACAGCTACATCCCCAGTTATAAAAGGGTGTTCACACTTATGCAACCATATTATTTTATATTTTTATTTTTATTTCCCTTTACCTAAAAGATTTCAGTTTGTTTTTCAGTTGTACAGTTTATAGGTCACATTAAAGGTGGAAGAAGTTCTGAAATGATTTATCTTTGTCTAATTTTTTTACATCACAGAAACCTGACATTTTAACAAGGGTGTGTAGACTTTTTATATCCACTGTATATATATATATATATATATATATATATATATATATATATATATATATATATATATATATATATATATATATATTTATATATATATATGTGTGTGTGTGTGTCTGTATATATATTTGTATATATATATATATATATATACGCAAAGAAGGAGTGCACTCACCAGGACTTTTCAGAAGTTTATTCCAAATATGTGAACGTTTTAGGGGGTTTAGCCCCTTCCTCAGACATACAAAATATATAAATGTGCAAAAAAAACAGACACCCTTAAGTTAAACAGGCCAGCCAATCACATGCTCTCCAGGGTAAGGTGCCACCCACAAAGTGACAACACCCTCCTAGCAGCCAGTGAGACTGACCCCAATATAAACAAAGTGCAGTACATATAATATATAAATTGATACAGCAGGATTGTATAATAAGCAGATGTATATCAATTAAGATGCATGGTTAAAAATATATAGAAACATCATATCTTAAATGTCATAGGTATGCACAGGATAAGGAAATAGAAATAGTAACGTACCCCAGGAATATAATTATCCTATATAGCATATTTGTCACAGTATCTCTGAACCGTCTACTAATCGATGTAATCCAGGCAGTGTTAAAGGCAGTGTTCATATCACCATATGTAATGGGCCGGATATATGTGGAATTAAGCATGCAAAGCCAATGAAAGTAGCAAAGTATCGCTTTATCATGGTCATCTTGTAATGTACATTTACCGGGGTGAAGCGCATCATCAGCTAACTCACCATAACAATAGCCACTCCAAACAAACGACCATGTCATCAATCTGTGAATTAGATTATGTCAGTCAGACCGGCCATCAAAGGTCTGCAAAAGACCGGGAACGAGCGTTATAGTTTCAAACAACGCTATCGGACCTGTTGCCATGGCAACATGTAAACATTCAGGGACAGCAGTATAGGGATCGATGTGTGTTACCCAAGAAAAGAGTTACCAGAGTGTTAAGCACAGCGGCGGGAAAACAAAGTAATAATAACGTGTACTAGGGTAAACACCCATAGGTCTTTTACATATAAAGCAACCTTTGTTAGTATGTTGGTGTCTCCCAAGAATATGTAAGCACAAACTAGGGGAATATATTTCATGTAAAAATCATATAGTAAATATAGTAAGCATAGGTGGCATTGTACTATCATAGTTCCCATGCAGCTAACAGGGCAGTAATATATGTACAGTATGTCAGTGAGGCAGTACATCCTATAATCAGAGTACTATGACAAAGTTACTATGTTTAAAAAAACTACCACATTTAGCCTAGTTGTCAAATAACCCCTACCAAGAGTGCCATATAGTATCCAACAGGTAAATGCCATGTATGCCTATGGAATGAGAAAACCAAAAATATAACCCAATTAATCTGGAACAAATGTAGATGAAACAACAATATAGATGAGAACAACAACAACAATAACAAGGATATGTGGTGTATGCGTATTTCATAGATACATCTGTCAGTGCAGGTGTGTGTACACAGTCTTAAAGCATACCTGCCAGTCCAAATGTGTATTTAGTCCTTTTGGTATAAGGGTGTCCAACACAAAAGTCCAGCGGGCCTCCCTCCTCAGAAGTTGAATATTCCTATCGCCCCCTCTTGTCAGTGGGGGGACATGATCGATGATGGTGTACTTGAGGTCCTTGACTGTGTGGTTGCCCAAAAAGTGGAGTGCCACTGGCTGGTCCGAGGTCCCCTGCTTTAGGGCTGTTCTAATGGCAGACCGGTGGTTCGCCATCCTTGTCCGCAAGTCATCTGTCGTTTTACTGACATAGAAAAGCCCACAAATGCAGTGTAACAAATATACAATGTGGGTAGTAGTACAGGTTAGTCTGTGTTTGTGAAAAATAAATTGTTGCTTGTACGGATGTGTAAAGTAATGACCCGTAATAAGTCCATTGCAAGTGGTGCATCCAATGCATCGGAAGACCCCCTTCTTCTCAAGATTGAGCCAGGTGCCTTTGTTATAACACCTAAAGGGGTTAGTATTGACCAAAATATCCCTTAGGGATCTAGACCTTCTGAAGCCAAATCACTATTTTCATCTTGTTATTTTTAAAGTGAATGAGTTCTGTCTCATATTTGGTGAGGTCTTCCTTTAATTTGTTGATCCATTCCGTGGAGGTATCAGACTGAAGTTTTTTCAAGTAAAGTTGCTCATACTGGGTTATTTCTGCCCTGGTTTGTGCCAAAAACCTAGACACCTCCTGTACAACAAGCAGGATTAGGTCCATTGAGCACTTATTGAGGATCTGGCACCATCTGTCGCAGAAAGCTGGATTCGCTCTTCCCAAGGTGGGGACATAAAACCCTTCCTATGGTATTCAGATAGAAAAGTACTGTGTAAGGTTAAGTCCTTTTCCCTTTGCTTAAGTTTTAGCAGATGTGTGTATACATAAAGTGGCTTCTCAGTGGTAGGGCCTGCAGGCAGGGCCCCAAACAGAATTTAAGCAGCATCCTCCTCTGTGAAGTGAAAGGTGGTAGCTCCCGCTACTGTGTCCTCTGTAGGTATGGTGAGCTCCTGTTTTGACATACCGTGGTATGCTGAGTAAACTGCCACCTATGCTTACTATATTTACTATATGATTTTTACATGATATATATTCCCCTAGTTCGTTCTTACATATTCTTGGGAGACACCAACATACTAACAAAGGTTGCTTTATATGTAAAAGACCTATGGGTGTTTACCCTACTACACATTATTATTACTTTGTTTTCCTGCCGCTGTGCTTAACACTCTGGTAACTCTTTTCTTGGGTTACACACTACGATCCCTATACTGCTGTCCCTGAAAGTTAACATGTTGCCATGGCAACTGGTCCAATAGCGTTGTTTGAAACTATAACGCTCGTTCCCGGTCTTTTGCGGACCTTTGATGGCCGGTCTGACTGACATAATCTAACTTACAGATTGATGACATGGTTGTTTGTTTGGAGGGGCTATTGTTATGGTGAGTTAGCTGATGATGCGCTTCACCCCGGTATATGTACATTACAAGGTAACCATGATATAGCGATACTTTGCTACTTTGATTGGCTTTGCATGCCCAATTCCACAGATATCCGGCCCATTACATATGGTGATATGAACACTGCCTTTAACACTGCCTGGATTACATTGATTATTAGACGTTTCAGAGATACTGTGACAAATATGCTATATAGGATAATTATATTACTGGGGTACGTTACTATTTCTATTTGCTTATCCTGTGCATACCTATGACATTTATGATATGATGTTTCTATATATTTTTAACCATGCATCTAAATTGATATACATCTGTTTATTATACAATATCAACTGTATATATTATATGTACTGCACTTTGTTTATATTGGGGTCAGTCTCACTGGTTGCTAGGGAGGGGGTGTTGTCACTTTGTGGGCGGCACCTTACCCTAGAGAGCATGTGATTGGGCGGCCTGTTTAACTTAAGGGTGTCTGTATTTTTTGCACATTTATATATTTTGTATGTCTGAGGAAGGGGCTAAACCCCCAAAAACGTTCACATATTTGGAATAAACTTCTGAAAAGTCCTGGTGAGTGCACTCCTTCGCTTCTACAAATCCTTTCTGCTGCACCCCAGGCACTTGTGACTTGTTATCTGGAGTGCTTGTCTTCTTTGCATCTATATTGAACTTTGGCTACAGCACCCGTCTCCATTGGGACTATAACACCAGACATAACGGTTCTCTTTTTGGGCTTGTATTACTCACTTGGGAGGTGGATTCACGCAGTACAGCAGGAATTGGCTCTTTTTGGGCCCAGCATAACACAGTATTTCACAACAGGAGCTCACCATACCTACAGAGGACACAGTAGCGGGAGCTACCACCTTTCACTTCACAGAGGAGGATGCTACTCAAATTCTGTTTGGGGCCCTGCCTGCAGGTCCTACCACTGAGAAGCCACTTTATGTATATACAGATCTGCTAAAATTTAAGCAAAGGGAAAAGGACTTAACCTTACATGATACTTTTCTATCTGAATACCATAGGAAGGGTTTTATACCCAGGGGATTTAGGATACAAAATGTCCCCACCTTGGGAAGAGCGAATCCAGCTTTCTGCGACAGATGGTGCAAGATCCTCAATAAGTGCTCAATGGACCTAATCCTGCTTGTTGTACAGGAGGTGTCTAGGCTTTTGGCACAAACCAGGGCAGAAATAACCCAGTATGAGCAACTTTACTTCGCTATATCTTGTTTACCTTGTAATGTACATATACCGGGGTGAAGTGCATCATCAGCTAACTCACCATAACAATAGCCCCTCCAAACAAACAACCATGTCATCAATCTGTAAGTTAGATTATGTCAGTCAGACCGGCCATCAAATGTCCGCAAAAGACCGGGAACGAGCGTTATAGTTTCAAACAACGCTATTGGACCCGTTGCCATGGCAACATGTAAATTTTCAGGGACAGCAGTATAGGGATCGTAGTGTGTTACCCAAGAAAAGAGTTACCAGAGTGTTAAGCACAGTGGCAGGAAAACAAAGTAATAATAATGTGTACTAGGGTAAACACCCATAGGTCTTTTACATATAAAGCAACCTTTGTTAGTATGTTGGTGTCTCCCAAGAATATGTAAGAACGAACTAGGGGAATATATATCATGTAAAAATCATATAGTAAATATAGTAAGCATAGGTGGCAGTTTACTCAGCATACCACGGTATGCCAAAACAGGAGCTCACCATACCTACAGAGGACACAGTAGCGGGAGCTACCACCTTTCACTTCACAGAGGAGGATGCTGCTTAAATTCTGTTTGGGGCCCTGCCTGCAGGCCCTACCACTGAGAAGCCACTTTATGTATACACACATCTGCTAAAACTTAAGCAAAGGGAAAAGGACTTAACCTTACACAGTACTTTTCTATCTGAATACCATAGGAAGGGTTTTATGTCCCCACCTTGGGAAGAGCAAATCCAGCTTTCTGCGACAGATGGTGCCAGATCCTCAATAAGTGCTCAATGGACCTAATCCTGCTTGTTGTACATGAGGTGTCTAGGTTTTTGGCACAAACCAGGGCAGAAATAACCCAGTATGAGCAACTTTACTTGAAAAAACTTCAGTGTGATACCTCCACGGAATGGATCAACAAATTAACGGAAGACCTCATCAAATATGAGACAGAACTCATTGACTTTAAAAATAACAAGATGGAAATAGTGATTGATGATTACCGTGATAAAGGGGTATACAGATGGCTACAGACAGGAGAGGAGAGACAGAGGGACCACTACTCCAGGCCCAGACGACAACGCTACCAGAGACCACGTCACCTAAACACTGTGGACAGCTCGTGGTCAGGCTCGGAGGGCGAACCTTCAATGGGTCCAGCTTGAGACACACTGGAGGTGCCAAGTGGAGTACAAACGAGGTAAAAATTGGGCTAGGCCGATGGCCCATACAAGGCAGGGGGGGAGGTACATACAGAAGACCCCCAAGACAGTGGAGATATTAACAGAGGACATTGTGGTTAATCTAAGTAACCACATACTGACTCTGATTGAACATTGGGTCCTCAAAAAATGACTGTCTTTTATTCTTACTTGCCAATCAAACAGCTTTGATGTTTTTGTGGATCACCAATGGTTCCAAAGACAACTCCGACTTAAAGAAAGATTCCAGGGACAGGAATCTGAAATGGAACAGTTTTGTAAGAAGTCCACATATGACTCCGGCTCTCAGAATGCGAGCATACAGACATATGCACGCCTTATACAATGCGGTATGGCACAATCCATTGAAAAAAACAGAAATAGCACCTTCAATAACCTCAGCAAGGAAGAAAGACTGGCTCTCAAGCTCCTTACAGAGGATGACACTATCATCATCAGGGAGGCGGACAAGGGTGGCGCCTTGGTCCTACTAAACTACTGTGACTATAGGACTGAAATTTTTAGCCAACTGGATGATGTACTAACGTACTCGAGATTACCAGGTGATCCTACCAGTACATTTAAGAAAGAAATTGATGCCTACCTCATAGATCTATCGGAACTTAATATTATCAACCAACCTACGATGGAATTTCTGATGGTAAACCACCTTGAATCCCAATTCTATATACCTTACCTAAAATACACAAGAGTATGGCTAAACCCCCTGGCAGATCCATTGTTTCTGCAGTGGACTCTCTCCTACAGTACATAGCACAATTTGTGGATTTCTTTTTACAACCTCTGGTCAGGGACATGAACAGCTTTCTTAGAGATTCCTCAATGCTTCTGGAATGCCTTTCCAATATTCAATGTACGGAAGGGGATTTGCTGGTGACACTGGATGTCACCAGCCTTTACACCGTAATACCCCACAACGATGGGATTCAGGCCATCAGACAACACCTTCTGAAATACCCCTACGTGGGGCCTCCGGTAGAGGTACTGGTTCACTTGTTAGAGTTTTGCCTAAAAACCAACTATTTCAAGTTTGAAAAACAATTTTTTCTCCAATTACAAGGGACGGCAATGGGGTCGAATGTGGCCCTCTCATATGCGAACCTCTACATGGCACAATTTGAAACTATGGATACAGAACTCTTCAGGGACCAGAGGATAAAATTCTACAAACGCTACATAGATGATCTGCTGCTAGTTTGGAGCGGTTCCAGGGAAGACCTACAATTTTGGTACGAGCAATTGAATACAACATCTATGGCCTTGAAATTTAAAATGCATTTCTCAGAATCTTCAATAGATTTCCTGGACGTACGACTATTTAAAGATACACATTAACTGCACTCAACTCTTTATAGAAAGGAAACTTACAGGAATTCTTTATTGCACTATACGTCCTGTCATCCACCTGTGCTTAAGAGCGCCTTACCAAAATCGCAACTGCAATGTGTCATAAGAAACAGCTCTTTCAGGCTTTTCATCTTTTTATATTTTTACATTTTTGTGATATTGACTTTATGAACAATATTTCTATATATACTATATGGACTTCCATCATAGACACTAACAATATCACTTACCAGTTGGTAACTACCACCTCCGGATCTGGCACCTAGGGTGCTGAAGCGGCTCTGTGTTTAGGAGCACCTATATAGAATCTCTGCCAATTAAGACTTTTGCCCATCAAAATTTATATTTGTTTTACGTAATTTTACACTTTTGGATTGCGGATAATTTTGTTTTATTTTTCAAGGGGATTATTCATTTATTTTTGAAGATACACATTATTTTCATCTGTCTCACATTTTTTCATCTGTTCAAGATTGATCTACATTAAACTATATATATATTTTTCTATATTTCTTTATTTTTATATATATATTTTTATATATTTTTTTCTTTTTGAATTTTTTTTCACTAGCGCTAGTGTGGATTCACATTTCTCTGGGGTTAAACACCTACTTTTTGCATCAACGTCACGTTCTTTCACAGCCCTTCCTCCACTTGGTCCGGTAACGGATCTCACACGCCTTTGATTATTGCATTATTTTTTGAATTTTGTATTGAAGTTTGAACGAATGTTTTTACACCATCATGTGCTGAGATTTTAATGTTTATTTGAAAGTTGATATATTGTTTATTGTTACACATCACATTGGTTTGATCTGAACCACAGCCCACACATTTTTTTTTATCCACTGACAATAGAACCATATATAGAACGCCAAAGTCAGGTAACCGACTTATTAATCTATCCTAAACACACATAAGAACTTTGGAGATAGCTACATTCAAGGTTTTGTATAACTAAAGTAGCCAGGTACAAAACTCCTGGAATATTTCATGGATCCATGAACAGAATTTTACTGTATTTATATATGAACATTGTGTTTTAACATTTTATCTGTGATTTTAATTTGAATGTATATGGAATAAATTATTCGCCAGAATTTAGTTTCCAGCCTTTTAAGATATCCAGCGCTCACTATCGCCCCTATTCTGTTACCTACTATTTAGCCTGCTAGGAGGCTAATCTGTTAGTAAGCTTAAGGCCTTTTTATAAACTTTAGCGCTCGGTACACATACCTAAGCATTCCAGAACATTGTACTTGTTCCTCTGCATAAATGCCAGAGTAGATTTTGAGCAGTGTTTTTGGTCATTGTCTTGTTGAAATGTCCAGCCCCGGCGTAACTTAAACTTTGTGACTGATTCCTCAACAATATTCTGAGGTATCTGCTGATATTGAGTGGAATCCATGAGACCCTCAACATTAACAAGATTCCCAGTATCGGCACTGACCACACAGCGCCACAGAATGATGGAACATCCACCAAATTTTACTGTGGGTAGCAATTGTTTGTCTTGGAACGCTGTGTTCTTTTGCCGCCATGTATAATACCCCTTGTTATGACCAAATAATTCAATATTTGTTTTATCAGTCCACAGCACCTTCTTCCAAAATGAAGCTGGCTTCTTCAAATGTGCATTTGCATACCTCAAGCGACTCTGTTTGTGGTGTGTGTGCAGAAAAGGCTCCTTTCGCATCACTCTCCCATACAGCTTCTCCTTTTGCAAAGTGCGCTGAATTGTTAAACGATGCACAGTGACACCATCTGCAGCAAGATGATGTTGTAGGTCTTTGGAGGTGGTCTGTGGGCTGTTTTTGACGGTTCTCACCATCCTCTGCTTTTGCCTCTCTGATATTTTACTTGGCCTGCCACTTGATGGTTGCCGAGCATGGACAGCCCCCTTCAAATCACCCCACAGATTTTCAATGATATTATGGTCTGGGGACTGGGATGGCCATTCCAGAACATTGTACTTGTTCCTCTGCATAAATGCCAGAGTAGATTTTGAGCAGTGTTTTCGGTCATTGTCTTGTTGAAATGTCCAGCCCCGGCGTAACTTAAACTTTGTGACTGATTCCTCAACAGTATTCTCAGGTATCTGCTGATATTGAGTGGAATCCATGCGACCCTCAACATTAACAAGATTCCCAATACCGGCACTGACCACACAGCGCCACAGCATGATGGAACATCCACCAAATTTTACTGTGGGTAGCAAGTGTTTGTTTTGGAACACTGTGTTCTTTTTCCGCCATGTATAATGCCCCTTGTTATGACCAAATAACTAAATCTTTGTTTTATCAGTCCACAGCACCTTCTTCCAAAATGAAGCTGGCTTGTCCAAATGTGCATTTGCATAGCTCAAGCGACTCTGCATAAATGCCAGAGTAGATTTTGAGCAGTGTTTTGAGTCGTTGTCTTGTTGAAATATCCAGCCCCGGCGTAACTTCAACTTTGTGACTGATTCCTCAACATTATTCTCAAGTATCTGCTGATATTGAGTGGAATCCATGTGACCGTTCTCACCATCCTTTGCTTTTGCCTCTCTGATATTTTACTTGGCCTGCCACTTCTGGCTTTAACAAGAACTGTGCCTGTGGTCTTCCATTTCCTCACTATGTTCCTCACAGTGGACACTGACAGCTTATATCTGTGCAATAGCTTTTTGTAGTCTTCCCTAACTGAACTGGAGTCAACTAGTCAAACCTAACTGAACTGGAGATGTTTTGCAAGGAGGAATGGTCCAAAATACCTTCATCCAGAATCCAAACACTCATTACAGGCTATAGAAAGTATCTAGAGGCTGTTATTTCTGCTAAAGGAGGCTCTACTGAATATTATTATTATCAGGTATTTGTAGAGCGCCAGCAGATTCCGCAGCGATGATATTGATGCAATATTTCTGTTGGGGTGCCCAAATTTATGTCACATGTTTTGATGCATATTGCACATTTTCTGTTAATCCAATAACCTCATTTCGCTACTGAAATATTACTGTGTCCTTCAGTTATTTGATAGATCAAATTAAATTGCTGATCCAAACACCCAATTATTTCTAAATGAAAATCATGGAAATTGTCAAGGGTGCCTAAACTTTTTTTTATATATACGTATATATATATATA
Source organism: Bombina bombina (assembly GCF_027579735.1). NCBI lineage: Eukaryota > Metazoa > Chordata > Amphibia > Anura > Bombinatoridae > Bombina > Bombina bombina. The sequence goes on along the minus strand of NC_069499.1, from coordinate 260,435,879 downwards.
TATATATATACATATATATATATATATATATATATATATATATATATATATATACACAGTATATATATATACACACAGTATATATATATATATATATATATATATATATATATGTGTGTGTGTGTGTATATATATATATATATATATATATATATATATATATACAGTATATATTTATATATACATATATATAGATATATAGATATGTATATATAGATTCAGATATATACACCCCGAAACGTCACTGTAAATAAAATTGTGTTGTACACTTGATAAGACCAGAGAGTGCTTCGTCCTTCAGCTCTATCTACTACTCTTAGCACCCTGGCATATGAAGCTTGTTAGTGGGAGTACACCTATCTCCACATGTTTTTTATATATATACAGTATCTCACAAACGTGAGTACACCCCTCACATTTTTGTAAATATTGTATTATATCTTTTCATGGGACAACACTGAAGAAATGACACTTTGCTACAATGTAAAGTAATGAGTGTACAGCCTGTATAACAGTGTAAATTTGCTTTCCCCTCAAAATAACTCAACACACAGCCATTAATGTCTAAACCGTTGGCAACAAAAGTGAGTATATACATACATACATACCTGTACATATACATCTTTAGACATGTATGTATCACAATGTTAAAGCCCATTAGAGTTCCTTTTTTAACACCTGAGACTTCATATCTTTGAACCCTTATACCTTTTTAATGCAAATTTTTAACATAATTTTTATTAGTGTAACTGTACCTTTAAATGTATTTTGTATGTGTTTTGTGACACTTTTTTGACTAGAGTAAAAGTAACCAGAGCTCTGAAATCACTGTATTCATTCTGGTGTAAATCGCGATTGTGCTCACGTGTTTACATTTACTTTCAACTTGTAAAATGAGCGGAATTTAACTTGTGCGCAAACGGCCTGGAAACCCCGATATCGCTTGTGAGCAAACGATGTTGTGGCACTCGTAATCTAGCCCTAAGTGTTCTATAAACTTTCTTAGCAAACTATTGTATTTTGGGACTATATAATGTACAAAACCAATAGAACCAAACTGTTACAAGCTTTATTTGCTCTTCTAAGATTTATTACCTACTTCTCCAGTGTTTCTCACCGCCAAGCCTCAAGTGCCCTTTAACAGGCCAGATTTAACATATTTATCTACTTAAACACAAGTGAGTCAATCAGAATGACAGAACTGGTCATCAGCCTAATCAGGAACATTTTTAAAATCTGACCTGTTAGGGGTTTTGTGAGGACTTGAGTTGAGAAGCGTCACTCTATGCAGTGACAGCCAGAATCGGCAAGCTACTGGTTAAAGAATGACCTAAAAGCCTACACATTACAGAAAAGCCAGAAATGTATTGACTACAACATCAATCACATTCTCTACTATTCTCCTACACAGCTAGTTTCTACGTTTTCCTATGACAAGTGCCAGAATAAATAAAAAAATGTTTCATCCATTGACCAATTTGGCAAATCAGTCTTTGCGCTCTTCATTATTTTATATATTCAAGATCAAATAATAAATACAAATATATTTTAACACCTTTATTGCTGGGCTATTAACTCTCTTGTACTGTATTTGTTCATTTTAAACATTAATTTAAGGGGTTTTTTTTCTGTGAAATACTGACACAAATCATATTATGTTTTCTTAGTGCACCACAATTTCAATTTGTAGCAATACCCAAATATAGGAATAATCCCAAAATTTAAGGAAAATAACACACACTTTTGTGTAATTTTCTACATGCAGCTAGATTACGAATTGTGCGTTCGGATTTTAACGCTGAAAAAATGGTAATTTCAGCGTTAAAACAGCACTGAAGCCATTACAAGTCTTGTCGGTATAGCTGCACCGCAAGCCTTTTAGCCTGTACCGCAACGTCAGTCCTGCACACGTAAAAATTAAGTTTTTTTATTGGGACTTCCATAGCGCTGCCATTACGAGTTTTGCGGTGAGGCTAAAAAACCTGCGTTCCACCCTATACCGACAAGATGCATTGTTCAATCTAAAAGCAGTAGTTATGAGTTTTACGCTACAGATCTGTTACATTAAACCCATAACTAAACTGCTACAAAGTACACTAACACCCATAAACTACCTATTAACCCCTAAACCGAGGCCCTCCCGCATCGCAAATAATATATTAAAGTTATTAACCCCTAATCTGCCGCTCCAGACATCACCAGCCCTAAAAAAATTATTAACCCTATTCCGCCGCTCCCAAACATTGTCAACACTATAATAAAGTTATTAACCACTAAACCGCCACCCTCCCGCATCACAAACACTATTTAAATATTATTAACCCCTAATCAGCCGTCCGCTCACACTATACTTAAGTTTTACGTAAGTCGGATGTCTTCAAGCATCCTCTTCATCCGACTAATGAAGGTTCCTTTAAGTGACGTCATCCAAGATGGCGTCCCTTAGATTCCGATTGGCTGATAGAATTCTATCAGTCAATCGGAATTAAGGTAAAAAAATCCTATTGGCTGATGCAATCAGCGAGCACGTACGACCAGCTCACCGCTGACTTAAGCAGCGCTGGTATTGAAGTGAGATATGGAGCTAAATTTTGTTCAATGCTCACTTCTTGTCTTTTAACGCCGGGTTTGAAAAAACCCGTAATACCAGCGCTGCATATAAGTGAGCGGTGAGAGAAAACTGCTCGTTAGCACCGCACAGCTCATAACGCAAAACTCGTAATCTAGGTGTAATATAACTAGTAAACTAATAGTAAACTAACTACCAATTAAATAAATCTAAAATACACTTAAAAAATCCTAACACTACTCTAAAAATTACAAAGTATCTAATTACAAAAAAAATTACAATAAATAACAAACACTAAATTGCAAAAAATAACAACCGAAATTATCCAAAATAAAAAAGAATTACACCTAATCTAATAGCCCTATGAAAATAAAAAAGCCCACCCAAAATAAAAAAAGACCCTAGCCTACAATAAACTACCAATAGCCCTTAAAAGGGACTTTTGTGGGGCATTGCCCCAAAGATATCAGCTCTTTTCCCTGAAAAAAATACAAAGACCCCCCCAACAGTAAAACCCACCACCCAACCAACCCCCCAAAATAAAAATCCTAATTCTAAAAAAACCTAAGCTACCCATTGCCCTGAAAAGGGCATTTGTATGGGCATTGCCCTTAAAAGGGCATTTAGCTCTTTTGCTGCCCAAATCTAAAAAGAAACCCCACCCAAAAAACCCTTAAAAAAACTAACACTAACCCCCGAAGATCCACTCACAGTTTTTGAAGTCCCGCTTGATCTTCATGATCTAGCAGGATCTTCATCTAGGCGGTGAGAAGTCTTCATCCAGACGGCCTCTTCTATCTTCATCCAGGCGGCAAAGTCCTCATCCAGGCGGCGAGAAGTCTTCATCCAGATGGCCTCTTCTATCTTCATCAAGGCGGCATCTTCTATCTTGATCCTGATAGCATGGAGCAGGTCCATCCTGAAGACATCCGGCGTGGAGCATTCTCTTCATACGGTCACTGCCGTACACTGAATCTTCAATGCAAGGTACGTGATTCAAGATTGCTTCCCTTGCATTCCTATTGGCTGAAAAATTTGATTCAGCCAATAGGAATTAGAGCTGCTAAAATCCTATTGGCTGTTCAAATCAGCCAGTAGGATTCAAGCAGCTCTCATTCTATTGGATGATTCGCCGGGATCAAGATAGAAGATGCAGCCTGGATGAAGATAGAAGAGGCCGTTTGGATGAAGACTTCTCACTGCCTGGATGAGGACTTTGCCGCCTGGATGAAGATAGAAGAAGCCACCCGGATGAAGACTTCTCACTGCCTGAATGAAGATAGAAGATGCCGCCTGGATAAAGACTTCTCACTGCCTGAATGAAGATCGTTCAAGCGGGACTTCAAAAACTGTGAGTGGATCATCGTGGGTAAGTGTTAGTTTTTTTTTAAAGGGTATTAGAATAGGAATAATTTTTATTGTTTTGGATTATTTCGTTTGTTTTTTTTGTAATTTTAGTGTTTGTTATTTTTATAATGGTAGGTTTTAGTGTAAGGCAGGTTAGGTTTTATTTTACAGGAAAGTTTGTATTTATTTTAACTAGGTAGTTTGTAAATAGTTAATAACTATTTACTAACTAGTCTACCTAGTTAAAATAAATACAAACTTACCTGTGAAATAAAAAAATAAAACCTAAGCTAGCTTTAATATAACTATTAGTTATATTGTAGCTAGCTTAGGTTTTATTTCACAGGTAAGTATGTATTTAGTTTTAAATAGGAATTATTTAGTTAATAACTGTAAGTTTAATTTAGCTATATTTTAATTATGTTAAAGTTAGGAGGTGTTAGGGTTATGTTAGGGTTAGGGTTACAATTAGGTTTAGGGTTAGGGGTTAATATAGTTTAATTTAGATTGTTGCGATGTAGAGGCCTGGCGGTTTTGGGGGTTATTTAGTTGTAGTAATGTGGGAGGCCAGAGATTTAGGTGTTAATAGCTTTATTTAGTTGCGGCAATGTCGGGGAGTGGCGGAATAGGGATTAATAGATTTATTATAATGTGGGTGATGTTGGAGTGCAGGGTAATAGGGGTTAACAACTTTAGTATAGTTGTCAGCGATATCAGGGGGAGGCAGATTAGGGGTGTTTAGACTTAGGGTTTATGTTAGAGTGTTAGGTTTAAACATTAGTTTTTTTCTCCCCATAGACATCAACGGGGCTGTGTTACGGAGCTTTTCATTCCACAATCGCAGGTGTTAGAAATTTTTCTGACCCGCTCTCCCTATTGATGTCTATGGGGAAAGTGTGCATGAGCACGTCAAAACAGCGCTTGAATTGTGTGCGTAATGGAGCTTAAAAACACCATATCGCATGCACAAGCCGGCTGTTTCAAAACTTGTAATGGCTGTGCTATAGATAACGCAACTTTTGTTACGTTCGTTAATTTCCCTATAGCGCGCATAACTTGTAATCTAGGTGATGGTAAATAACAGCGTGGTAGTTACTATTTCAGAAATTTTTTTATTTTCAAAAATTTTGAAAAAAACATAATAAATGGATCAACATTTAGGGGTCCATTTAAGAAATGCCGGGCAGACAAGGGTGGACATATCCGAATTGGTCTGCCTGGCATCCAGGCTAGCGGGCAGCAATACACTGCTTGCATTTATAAACATGTGTTTATTAAAATCAATAAAAAGTAAAAAACCAGTGACACATTTCTCAGCTCCTTGCTATATGCATTTATTATTGCCAAGTCATATCCATAAGCCATCTGGTGCATTAAACACGTCACCGTTGGTGTTTTGTGGGGCTGCAGGGCACCAGTCTACTCAATGACTGTGAGACTCCGGCCTGCCTCATTTGCACCTTGACACTGGGGGCAATTTAATTGTGACTGCATTCTTTGCTTTATAGCATTGTATGTACTATTAAAGACTGTACTTGGTCATATGGCGCCTCGTTTTTTGTTTGCTGTTTTCGTCATTGCCTTGTATTTGACACAATTGTCTGGGATTACTGGTCAGTATATGTTAATAAAACAATGTATTACTGCGCCATGCTCTATAATCTTGAACTTCTCATTTATTTCACTAGAAGAAGTCTGACAGCAATATCTGTTCTTGAATATGTATGTTCTTGGTTAATAATGTTGCTGGAATGTTTTTAATAACATCTGGTTCTAAATTCATGTTATGCCATATGTTTGTAATCCAAATGCATTTGTAATGAATAAATCTGAATTATTTCGTATTTATTCGTTACATTCGAATGGCCATGGAGTAATCACAATTAGTATTGTACGGTATATTAGATTATATCACTCTGCTAGCTCTGTGCAGTGCACATTATGTAGCTGGTACCTGTGAGGTTGGTACTTAGGTGGGAGGGGCTGTGTATTACACTAGTATTATGAACTGTGTATTAGGTTATATACCTCTGCTAGCTCTGTACATATTGTGTAGCTGATACCTGTGAGGTTGGTACTTATGTTGATTCAGATGGGTTACACCTAATATGCAGTACATAATACTAGTCTAATAAACAGCACATCCCACCTAACACATACCGAACTTCCGAATTTACAAATTGAATCCGAACCGAATACATCCAAATTTATTCGAATCTGAATGAATCTGAAACAAATACATTCGAATGTATCCGAAATAGAATCTATCTAAAAAAGGAAATTCGAAAAAATCAGAAACAGTCCGAAACGAACCGAAACAAATTTTTCCTCCGCACACAAGTCTACTTGTTTCTTTTGTCTGCCATGATTTTTGACTGGTTATTTTGACTTTTCTTTTTGCCTCAACACTTTGGCCCAGATTACAAGTGGATCTCTAATTTAATGAGCAGCCATAAATTTGCCCATTTATGGGCGCACGTTAAATAACCAACCATTGGGAGTGGCTGGTTAATGCTACTGCAAGCTCGCGCTTTGCACTAGGAAAATTAACCAGAGGGCAGACCTCTGGTTAATTCAATAAATGCTCCCCAATATAAAGTGTACATTTCCTATTTAAAAATAAAAAATATGACCATCTTTTTTTAAATTAAAATAACTGCACAAAGCAGTTATAAGGGGTTAAAGTGAGCAAATATGGGGTGTTAGAAATAAAACAGCACTGAAAAGTGCCTTTACATTGCGGTCTATGGGCACTGTGTTATCACTGTTAATATATATGTAAATGCTTATATACAACTATATTTATGTGCTAATGAAGACCGGGGCATTTGGATGTGTCATTAGCGACCGTAGAACTGGTTTTCATGTTGGGATAAGCACATTGTGTATGGTTTTATATCTATGCCACAAATACAATAAGGCTTGCAAAGCTACATTACCACATCGCAACTTTGGGTAAGAACATTTATATGAGCTCCCCTTTGGGACCACATACAGGTGAAACTTGAAAAATTAGAATATCGTGCAAAAGTTTATTTATTTCAATAATGCAACTTAAAAGGTGAAACTAATATATGAGATAGACTCATTACATGCAAAGCAAGATAGTTCAAGTCGTGATTTGTCATAATTGTGAGGATTATGGCTTACAGCTCATAAAACCCCCAAATCCACAATCTCAGAAAATTAGAATATTACATGCAATCAATAAAACAAGGATTGTACATACCTGTAGAACAATATCGGACCTCTGAAAAGTATAAGCATGCATACTGTATGTATTCAGTACTTGGTTTGGGCCCCTTTTGCAGCAATTACTGCCTCAATGCGGCGTGGCATGGAAGCTATCAGCCTGTGGCACTGCTGAGGTGTTACGGAAGACCAGGATGCTTCAATAGCGGCCTTCAGCTCTTCTGCATTGTTCAGTCTCATGTCTCTCATCTTTCTCTTGGCAATGCCCCATAGATTCTCTAACGGGTTCAGGTCAGGCGAGTTTGCTGGCCAATCAAGCACAGTAATCCCACGGTCATTGAACCAGGTTTTTGTGCTTTTGGCAGTGTGGGCAGATGCCAAGTCCTGCTGGAAAATGAAGTCAGCATCCCCATAGAGCTCGTCTGCGGAAGGAAGCATGAAGTGCTCCAAAATCTCCTGGTAGATGGCTGCATTGACCCTGGATTTAATTAAGCACAGTGGACCAACACCAGCAGATGACATGGCTCCCCAAATCAACACAGACTGTGGAAACTTCACACTGGACTTCAAGCATCTTGTAGTGTGTGCCTCTCCATTCTTCCTCTATACTCTGGGTCTTTGGTTTCCAAATGAGATGCAAAATTTGCTCTCATCAGAAAAGAGGACTTTGAACCACTGAGCAACAGATCAGGTCTGTTTTTCTTTAGCCCAGGTAAGACGCCTCTGACTTTGCTTGTTGTTCAGGAGTGGCTTGACAAGAGGAATACGACATTTGAAGCCCATGTCCAGGATCTGTCTGTGTGTGGTGGCTCTTGTGAAAGTCCTCAAAACTTTTGAATGGCCTTTTCCTGACAATCCTCTCCAGGTTGCGGACATCCCTACTGCTTGTGCACCTTTTTCTTCCACACGTTTCCCTTCCACATATTTTTCTATTAATGTGCTTTGATACAGCACTTTGGGAACATCCAACTTCTTTTGCAATTACCTATTGAGGCTTTCTCTCTTTGTGGAGGGTGTCAATGATGGTTTTCTGCACAACTGTCAGGTCAGCAGTCTTTCCCATGATTGTGATTCCTACTGAACCAGACTGAGAGACCATTTAAAGGCTCAGGAACCCTTTGCAGGTGTTATGACTTAATTAGCTGATAAGAGTGGGACACTTTGAGTCTAGAATATTGCACCTTTTCACAATATTCTAATTTTTTGAGATTGCGGATTTGGGGATTTCATGAGCTGTAAGCTATAATCATCACAATTATGACAAATCACGGCTTGAACTATCTTGCTTTGCATGTAATGAGTCTATCTTATATATTAGTTTTACCTTTTAAGTTGCATTAGTGAAATAAATTAACTTTTGCACGATATTCTAATTTTTTGAGTTTCACCTGTAAATAAATATGTATATATTCATATACATATATATTTAAACTTAGCTTCCCAACGCTGTGCGATTCACCCCCTTTGCTGTGCTAGGTTACCAAAATCGCAACTGCAACGTGTCATAAGAAACAACTCATTGGAGTCAAATAAGGTAACACAACTACTTGAAATGGAAAACAGATTTACTCAAGCTAAGATTAAAAGCAAAAATGGAAGGGTTAGTTACCGCATTTGGCCAAATGGGACAAGCCCAGGTACCACGTCAAGGTCCCTTCCAAAAACCTGGGACCCTAAAACAGCCACACAATATCAGTCCACAGCACCTTCTTCCAAAATGAAGCTGGCTTCTCCAAATGTGCATTTGCATACCTCAAGCGACTCTGTTTGTGGTGTGTGTGCAGAAAAGGCTTCTTTCGCATCACTCTCCCATACAGCTTCTCCTTTTGCAAAGTGCGCTGAATTGTTAAATGATGCACAGTGACACCATCTGCAGCAAGATGATGTTGTAGGTCTTTGGAGGTGGTCTGTAGGCTGTTTTTGACTGTTCTCACCATCCTTTGCTTTTGCCTCTCTGATATTTTACTTGGCCTACCACTTGATGGTTGCCGAGCATGGACAGCCCCCTTCAAATCACCCCACAGATTTTCAATGATATTATGGTCTGGGGACTGGGATGGCCATTCCAGAACATTGTACTTGTTCCTCTGCATAAATGCCAGAGTAGATTTTGAGCAGTGTTTTCGGTCATTGTCTTGTTGAAATGTCCAGCCCCGGCGTAACTTAAACTTTGTGACTGATTCCTCAACAATATTCTGAGGTATCTGCTGATATTGAGTGGAATCCATGAGACCCTCAACATTACCAAGATTCCCAGTATCGGCACTGACCACACAGCGCCACAGAATGATGGAACATCCACCAAATTTTACTGTGGGTAGCAATTGTTTGTCTTGGAACGCTGTGTTCTTTTGCCGCCATGTATAATACCCCTTGTTATGACCAAATAATTCAATATTTGTTTTATCAGTCCACAGCACCTTCTTCCAAAATGAAGCTGGCTTCTCCAAATGTGCATTTGCATACCTCAAGCGACTCTGTTTGTGGTGTGTGTGCAGAAAAGGCTCCTTTCGCATCACTCTCCCATACAGCTTCTCCTTTTGCAAAGTGCGCTGAATTGTTAAACGATGCACAGTGACACCATCTGCAGCAAGATGATGTTGTAGGTCTTTGGAGGTGGTCTGTGGGCTGTTTTTGACTGTTCTCACCATCCTTTGCTTTTGCCTCTCTGATATTTTACTTGGCCTGCCACTTGATGGTTGCCGAGCATGGACAGCCCCCTTCAAATCACCCCACAGATTTTCAATGATATTATGGTCTGGGGACTGGGATGGCCATTCCAGAACATTGTACTTGTTCCTCTGCATAAATGCCAGAGTAGATTTTGAGCAGTGTTTTCGGTCATTGTCTTGTTGAAATGTCCAGCCCCGGCGTAACTTAAACTTTGTGACTGATTCCTCAACAGTATTCTCAGGTATCTGCTGATATTGAGTGGAATCCATGCGACCCTCAACATTAACAAGATTCCCAGTACCGGCACTGACCACACAGCGCCACAGCATGATGGAACATCCACCAAATTTTACTGTGGGTAGCAAGTGTTTGTTTTGGAACACTGTGTTCTTTTTCCGCCATGTATAACGCCCCTTGTTATGACCAAATAACTAAATCTTTGTTTTATCAGTCCACAGCACCTTCTTCCAAAATGAAGCTGGCTTGTCCAAATGTGCATTTGCATAGCTCAAGCGACTCTGCATAAATGCCAGAGTAGATTTTGAGCAGTGTTTTGAGTCGTTGTCTTGTTGAAATATCCAGCCCCGGCGTAACTTCAACTCTGTGACTGATTCCTCAACATTATTCTCAAGTATCTGCTGATATTGAGTGGAATCCATGTGACCGTTCTCACCATCCTTTGCTTTTGCCTCTCTGATATTTTACTTGGCCTGCCACTTCTGGCTTTAACAAGAACTGTGCCTGTGGTCTTCCATTTCCTCACTATGTTCCTCACAGTGGACACTGACAGCTTATATCTGTGCAAGAGCTTTTTGTAGTCTTCCCTAACTGAACTGGAGTCAACTAGTCAAACTTAACTGAACTGAAGATGTTTTGCAAGGAGGAATGGTCCAAAATACCTTCATCCAGAATCCAAACACTCATTACAGGCTATAGAAAGTATCTAGAGGCTGTTATTTCTGCTAAAGGAGACTCTACTGAATATTATTATTATCAGGTATTTGTAGAGCGCCAGCAGATTCCGCAGCGATGATATTGATGCGATATTTCTGTTGGGGTGCCCAAATTTATGTCACATGTTTTGATGCATATTGCACATTTTCTGTTAATCCAATAACCTCATTTCGCTACTGAAATATTACTGTGTCCTTCAGTTATTTGATAGATCAAATTAAATTGCTGATCCAAACACCCAATTATTTCTAAATGAAAATCATGGAAATTGTCAGGGGTGCCTAAACTTTTTTTTATATATACGTATATATATATATATACATATATATATATATATATATATATATATATACACACAGTATATATATATATATATATATATATATATATATATATATATGTGTGTGTGTTTATATATATACAGTATATATTTTTTTATATATATATATATATAGATATGTATATATAGATACAGATATATACACCCCGAAACGTCACTGTAAATAAAATTGTGTTGTACACTTGATAAGACCAGAGACTGCTTAGTCCTTCAGCTCTATCTACTACTCTTAGCACCCTGGCATATGAAGCTTGTTAGTGGGAGTGCACCTATCTCCACATGTTTTTTTATACATATACAGTATCTCACAAAAGTGAGTACACCCCTCACATTTTTGAAAATATTTTATTATATCTTTTCATGTGACAACACTGAAGAAATGACACTTTGCTACAATGTAAAGTAATGAGTGTACAGCCTGTATAAAAGTGTAAATTTGCTGTCCCCTCAAAATAACTCAACACACAACCATTAATGTCTAAACCGTTAGCAACAAAAGTGAGTATATACATACATACTGTCCTGTACATATACATCTTTAGACATGTATGTATCACAATGTTAAAGCCCATTAGAGTTCCTTTTTTAACACCTGAGACTTCATATCTTTGAACCCTTATACCTTTTTAATGCAAATTTTTAACATAATTTTTATTAGTGTTATTATGAGTGTAACTGTACCTTTAAATGTATTTTGTATGTGTTTTGTGACACTTTTTTGACTAGAGTAAAAGTAACCAGAGCTTTGAAGTCACTGTATTCATTCTGGTGTAAATCGCAATTGTGCTCACGTGTTTACATTTACTTTCAACTTGTAAAATGAGCGGAATTTAACTTGAGCGCAAACGGCCTGGAAACCCCGATATCGCTTGTGAGCAAACAATGTTGTGGCACTCGTAATCTAGCCCTAAGTGTTCCATAAAGTTTCTTAGCAAACTATTGTATTTTGGGACTATATAATGTACAAAACCAATAGAACCAAACTGTTACAAGCTTTATTTGCTCTTCTAAGATTTATTACCTACTTCTCCAGTGTTTCTCACCGCCAAGCCTCAAGTGCCCTTTAACAGGCCAGATTTAACATATTTATCTACTTAAACACAAGTGAGTCAATCAGAATGACAGAACTGTTCATCAGCCTAATCAGGAACATTTTTAAAATCTGACCTGTTAGGGGTTTTGTGAGGACTTGAGTTGAGAAGCGTCACTCTATGCAGTGACAGCCAGAATCGGCAAGCTACTGGTTAAAGAATGACCTAAAAGCCTACACATTACAGAAAAGCCAGAAATGTATTGACTACAACATCAATCACATTCTCTACTATTCTCCTACACAGCTAGTTTCTACGTTTTCCTATGACAAGTGCCAGAATAAATAAAAAAATGTTTCATCCATTGACCAATTTGGCAAATCAGTCTTTGCGCTCTTCATTATTTTATATATTCAAGATCAAATAATAAATACAAATATATTTAACACCTTTATTGCTGGGCTATTAACTCTCTTGTACTGTATTTGTTCATTTTAAACATTAATTTAAGGGGTTTTTTTTCTGTGAAATACTGACACAAATCATATTATGTTTTCTTAGTGCACCACAATTTCAATTTGTAGCAATACCCAAATATAGGAATAATCCCAAAATTTAAGGAAAATAACACACACTTTTGTGTAATTTTCTACATGCAGCTAGATTACGAATTGTGCGTTCGGATTTTAACGCTGAAAAAATGGTAATTTCAGCGTTAAAACAGCACTGCAGCCATTACAAGTCTTGTCGGTATAGCTGCACCGCAAGCCTTTTAGCCTGTACCGCAACGTCAGTCCTGCACACGTAAAAATTAAGTTTTTTTATTGGGACTTCCATAGCGCTGCCATTACGAGTTTTGCGGTGAGGCTAAAAAACCTGCGTTCCACCCTATACCGACAAGATGCATTGCGCAATCTAAAAGCAGTAGTTATGAGTTTTACGCTACAGATCTGTTACATTAAACCCATAACTAAACTGCTACAAAGTACACTAACACCCATAAACTACCTATTAACCCCTAAACCGAGGCCCTCCCGCATCGCAAATAATATATTAAAGTTATTAACCCCTAATCTGCCGCTCCAGACATCACCAGCCCTAAAAAAATTATTAACCCTATTCCGCCGCTCCCAAACATTGTCAACACTATAATAAAGTTATTAACCACTAAGCTGCCACCCTCCCGCATCACAAACACTATTTAAATATTATTAACCCCTAATCTGCCGTCCGCTCACACTATACTTAAGTTTTACGTAAGTCGGATGTCTTCAAGCATCCTCTTCATCCGACTAATGAAGGTTCCTTTAAGTGACGTCATCCAAGATGGCGTCCCTTAGATTCCGATTGGCTGATAGAATTCTATCAGTCAATCGGAATTAAGGTAAAAAAAATCCTATTGGCTGATGCAATCAGCGAGCACATACGACCAGCTCACCGCTGACTTAAGCAGCGCTGGTATTGAAGTGAGATATGGAGCTAAATTTTGTTCAATGCTCACTTCTTGTCTTTTAACGCCGGGTTTGAAAAAACCCGTAATACCAGCGCTGCATATAAGTGAGCGGTGAAAGAAAACTGCTCGTTAGCACCGCACAGCTCATAACGCAAAACTCGTAATCTAGGTGTAATATAACTAGTAAACTAATAGTAAACTAACTACCAATTAAATAAAACTAAAATACACTTAAAAAATCCTAACACTACTCTAAAAATTACAAAGTATCTAATTACAAAAAAAATTACAATAAATAACAAACACTAAATTGCAAAAAATAACAACCGAAATTATCCAAAATAAAAAATAATTACACCTAATCTAATAGCCCTATGAAAATAAAAAAGCCCACCCAAAATAAAAAAGACCCTAGCCTACAATAAACTACCAATAGCCCTTAAAGGGGACTTTTGTGGGGCATTGCCCCAAAGATATCAGCTCTTTTCCCTGAAAAAAATACAAAGACCCCCCCAACAGTAAAACCCACCACCCAACCAACCCCCTAAAATAAAAATCCTAATTCTAAAAAAACCTAAGCTACCCATTGCCCTGAAAAGGGCATTTGTATGGGCATTGCCCTTAAAAGGGCATTTAGCTCTTTTGCTGCCCAAATCTAAAAAGAAACCCCACCCAAAAAACCCTTAAAAAAACTAACACTAACCCCCGAAGATCCACTCACAGTTTTTGAAGTCCCGCTTGATCTTCATGATCTAGCAGGATCTTCATCTAGGCGGTGAGAAGTCTTCATCCAGACGGCCTCTTCTATCTTCATCCAGGCGGCAAAGTCCTCATCCAGGCGGCGAGAAGTCTTCATCCAGATGGCCTCTTCTATCTTCATCAAGGCGGCATCTTCTATCTTGATCCTGATAGCATGGAGCAGGTCCATCCTGAAGACATCCGGCGTGGAGCATTCTCTTCATACGGTCACTGCCGTACACTGAATCTTCAATGCAAGGTACGTGATTCAAGATTGCGTCCCTTGCATTCCTATTGGCTGAAAAATTTGATTCAGCCAATAGGAATTAGAGCTGCTAAAATCCTATTGGCTGTTCAAATCAGCCAGTAGGATTCAAGCAGCTCTCATTCTATTGGATGATTCGCCGGGATCAAGATAGAAGATGCAGCCTGGATGAAGATAGAAGAGGCCGTTTGGATGAAGACTTCTCACTGCCTGGATGAGGACTTTGCCGCCTGGATGAAGATAGAAGAAGCCACCCGGATGAAGACTTCTCACTGCCTGAATGAAGATAGAAGATGCCGCCTGGATAAAGACTTCTCACTGCCTGAATGAAGATCGTTCAAGCGGGACTTCAAAAACTGTGAGTGGATCATCGTGGGTAAGTGTTAGTTTTTTTTTAAAGGGTTTTAGAATAGGAATAATTTTTATTGTTTTGGATTATTTCGTTTGTTTTTTTTGTAATTTTAGTGTTTGTTATTTTTGTAATGGTAGGTTTTAGTGTAAGGCAGGTTAGGTTTTATTTTACAGGAAAGTTTGTATTTATTTTAACTAGGTAGTTTGTAAATAGTTAATAACTATTTACTAACTAGTCTACCTAGTTAAAATAAATACAAACTTACCTGTGAAATAAAAAAATAAAACCTAAGCTAGCTTCAATATAACTATTAGTTATATTGTAGCTAGCTTAGGTTTTATTTCACAGGTAAGTATGTATTTAGTTTTAAATAGGAATTATTTAGTTAATAACTGTAAGTTTAATTTAGCTATATTTTAATTATGTTAAAGTTAGGAGGTGTTAGGGTTATGTTAGGGTTAGGGTTACAATTAGGTTTAGGGTTGGTGGTTAATATAGTTTAATTTAGATCGTTGCGATGTAGAGGCCTGGTGGTTTTGGGGGTTATTTAGTTGTAGTAATGTGGGAGGCCAGAGATTTAGGTGTTAATAGCTTTATTTAGTTGCGGCAATGTCGGGGAGTGGCGGAATAGGGATTAATAGATTTATTATAATGTGGGTGATGTTGGAGTGCAGGGTAATAGGGGTTAACAACTTTAGTATAGTTGTCAGCGATATCAGGGGGAGGCAGATTAGGGGTGTTTAGACTTAGGGTTTATGTTAGAGTGTTAGGTTTAAACATTAGTTTTTTCTCCCCATAGACATCAACGGGGCTGTGTTACGGAGCTTTTCATTCCACAATCGCAGGTGTTAGAAATTTTTCTGACCCGCTCTCCCTATTGATGTCTATGGGGAAAGTGTGCATGAGCACGTCAAAACAGCGCTTGAATTGTGTGCGTAATGGAGCTTAAAAACACCATATCGCATGCACAAGCCGGCTGTTTCAAAACTTGTAATGGCTGTGCTATAGATAACGCAACTTTTGTTACGTTCGTTAATTTCCCTATAGCGCGCATAACTTGTAATCTATGTGATGGTAAATAACAGCGTGGTAGTTACTATTTCAGAAATTTTTTGAAAAAAACATAATAAATGGATCAACATTTAGGGGTCCATTTAAGAAATGCCGGGCAGACAAGGGTGGACATATCCGAATTGGTCTGCCTGGCATCCAGGCTAGCGGGCAGCAATACACTGCTTGCATTTATAAACATGTGTTTATTAAAATCAATAAAAAGTAAAAAACCAGTGACACATTTCTCAGCTCCTTGCTATATGCATTTATTATTGCCAAGTCATATCCATAAGCCATCTGGTGCATTAAACACGTCACCGTTTTTGTTTTGTGGGGCTGCAGGGCACCAGTCTACTCAATGACTGTGAGACTCCAGCCTGCCTCATTTGCACCTTGACACTGGGGGCAATTTAATTGTGACTGCATTCTTTGCTTTATAGCATTGTATGTACTATTAAAGACTGTACTTGGTCATATGGCGCCTCGTTTTTTGTTTGCTGTTTTCGTCATTGCCTTGTATTTGACACAATTGTCTGGGATTACTGGTCAGTATATGTTAATAAAACAATGTATTACTGCGCCATGCTCTATAATCTTGAACTTCATATTTATTTCACTAGAAGAAGTCTGACAGCAATATCTGTTCTTGAATATGTATGTTCTTGGTTAATAATGTTGCTGGAATGTTTTTAATAACATCTGGTTCTAAATTCATGTTATGCCATATGTTTGTAATCCAAATGTATTTGTAATGAATAAATCTGAATTATTTTGTATTTATTCGTTACATTCGAATGGCCATGGAGTAATCACAATTACACTAGTATTGTACGGTATATTAGATTATATCACTCTGCTAGCTCTGTGCAGTGCACATTATGTAGCTGGTACCTGTGAGGTTGGTACTTAGGTGGGAGGGGCTGTGTATTACACTAGTATTATGGGCACTGTGTTATCACTGTTAATATATATGTAAATGCTTATATACAACTATATTTATGTGCTAATGAAGACCGGGGCATCTGGATGTGTCATTAGCGACCGTAGAACTGGTTTTCATGTTGGGATAAGCACATTGTGTATGGTTTTATATCTATGCCACAAATACAATAAGGCTTGCAAAGCTACATTACCACATCGCAACTTTGGATAAGAACATTTATATGAGCCCCCCTTTGGGACCACATACAGGTGAAACTTGAAAAATTAGAATATCGTGCAAAAGTTTATTTATTTCACTAATGCAACTTAAAAGGTGAAACTAATATATGAGATAGACTCATTACATGCAAAGCAAGATAGTTCAAGTTGTGATTTGTCATAATTGTGAGGATTATGGCTTACAGCTCATAAAACCCCCAAATCCACAATCTCAGAAAATTAAAATATTACATGCAATCAATAAAACAAATATTGTACATACCTGTAGAACAATATCGGACCTCTGAAAAGTGTAAGCATGCATACTGTATGTATTCAGTACTTGGTTTGGGCCCCTTTTGCAGCAATTACTGCCTCAATGCGGCGTGGCATGGAAGCTATCAGTCTGTGGCACTGCTGAGGTGTTACGGAAGACCAGGATGCTTCAATAGCGGCCTTCAGCTCTTCTGCATTGTTAAGTCTCATGTCTCTCATCTTTCTCTTAGCAATGCCCCATAGATTCAGGTCAGGCGAGTGTGCGGTCCAATCAAGCACAGTAATCCCACGGTCATTGAACCAGGTTTTGGTGCTTTTGGCAGTGTGGGCAGGTGCCAAGTCCTGCTGGAAAATGAAGTCAGCATCCCCATAGAGCTCGTCTGCGGAAGGAAGCATGAAGTGCTCCAAAATCTCCTGGTAGATGGTTGCATTGACACTGGATTTAATGAACCACAGTGGACCAACACCAGCAGATGACATGGCTCCCCAAATCAACACAGACTGTGAAAATTTCACACTGGACTTCAAGCATCTTGCAGTGTGTGCCTCTCCATTCTTCCTCTATACTCTGGGTCCTTGGTTTCCAAATGAGATGCTCATCAGAAAAGAGGACTTTGAACCACTGAGCAACAGACCAGGTATGTTTTTCTTTAGCCCAGGTAAGACGCTTCTGAGTTTGTTTGTTGTTCAGGAGTAGCTTGACAAGAGGAATACGACATTTGAAGCCCATGTCCAGGATCTGTCTGTGTGTGGTGGCTCTTGTGAAAGTCCCCAAAACTTTTGAATGGCCTTTTCCTGACAATCCTCTCCAGGCTGCGGACATCCCTGCTGCTTGTGCACCTTTTTCTTCCACACGTTTCCCTTCCACATAACTTTCTATTAATGTGCTTTTATACAGCACTTTGGGAACATCCAACTTCTTTTGCAATTACCTTTTGAGGCTTTCTCTCTTTGTGGAGGGTGTCAATGATGGTTTTCTGCACAACTGTCAGGTCAGCAGTCTTTCCCATGATTGTGATTCCTACTGAACCAGACTGAGAGACCATTTAAAGGCTCAGGAACCATTTGCAGGTGTTATGACTTAATTAGCTGATTAGAGTGGGACACTTTGAGCCTAGAATATTGCACCTATTCACAATATTCTAATTTTTTGAGATTGCGGATTTGGGGTTTTCATGAGCTGTAAGCCATAATCATCACAATTATGACAAATCACGGCTTGAACTATCTTGCTTTGCATGTAATGAGTCTATCTTATATATTAGTTTCACATTTTAAGTTGCATTAGTGAAATAAATGAACTTTTGCACGATATTCTAATTTTTCGAGTTTCACCTGTAAATAATTATGTATATATTCATATACATATATATATTTACACTTAGCTGCCCAACACTGTGCGATTCACCCCCTTTGCTTTGCTAGGTTCTTTGTCGTTTCTATCGGCATCAGAATGAAGCTCCTATTGGAGCTTGTGGAAGTGCTCTCTCATGAGCACAAAACTTCCATGCAATTCAACATTTGTGTGCACTGATATCACTGAGAGGAACGCAAATATTGTGCTCACGAAAGCACAATTTTGCGATCCACTCATAATCTGCCCCTTGATGGGCTAGATTACAAGTGGTGCACTAATGTTAGTGTGGGACGCGATAAGCAATATTCCATCGGTGATAATAAGTTGAAAGTAAATGGTTGCGCTCAACAGATTTGCACACCTGAAGACCTAGCTTAAAGTGCAATGGATTAAAAAAATGTATATATATATATATACTGTATATATATATATATATATATATATATATATATGTGTGTGTGTGCGTGTATTTATGTGTTTATATGTATAACTATGTATATAGATACAAACATAAACATATAAACACATATATACACACATCACACACATTATATATATATATATACTTTGGAAAACTTTCCAGTCCGGACTATAAATACATAACATTCAATAGAATTTTTTTTTAAATATATTTTTTATTTTTAAAAATATATATATGTATTTATATATATACCTATCTATACTTGTATATAGACTATATATATATATATATATATATATATATATATATATATATATATATATATACAGTGGGGCAAAAAAGTATTTAGTCAGCCACCAATTGCGCCAGTTCTCCCACTTAAGAAGATGAGAGAGGCCTGTAATTTTCATCATAGGTATACCTCAACTATGAGAGACAAAATGTGGAAACAAATCCAGACAATCACATTGTCTGATTTGGAAAGAATTTATTTTCAAATTATAGTGGAAAATAAGTATTTGGTCAATATTAAAAGTTCATCTCAATACTTAGTTATATATCCTTTGTTGGCAATGACAGAGGTCAAACGTTTTCTGTAAGTCTTCACAAGGTTGTCACACACTATTGCTGGTATGTTGGCCCATTCCTACATGCAGATTTCCTCTAGAGCAGTGATGTTTTGGGGCTGTCGCTAGGCAACACAGACTTTCAACTCCTTCCAAAGGTTTTCTATGGGGTTGAGATCTGGAGACTGGCTAGGCCACTCCAGGACCTTGAAATGCTTCTTACGAAGCCACTCCTTCGTTGCCCGGGCGGTGTGCTTGGGATCATTGTCATGCTGAAAGACCCAGCCACGTTTCATCTTCAATGCCCTTGCTGATGGAAGGAGGTTTGCACTCAAAATCTCACGATACATGGCCCCATTCATTCTTTCATGTACACGGATCAGTCGTCCTGTTCCCTTTGCAGAAAAACAGTCCCAAAGCATGATGTTGCCACCTTCATGCTTCACAGTAGGTATGGTGTTCTTTGGTTGCAACTCAGCATCCTCTCTCCTCCAAACGTGACGAGTTGTGTTTCTACCAAACAGTTCTACTTTGGTTTCATCTGACCATATGTCATTCTCCCAATCCGCTTCTGGATCATCCAAATGCTCTCTAGCATACTTCAGACGGGCCCAGACATGTACTGGCTTAAGCAGGGGGACACGTCTGGCACTGCAGGATCTGAGTCCCTGGCGGCATAGTGTGTTACTGATGGTAGCCTTTGTTACATTGGTCCCAGCTCTCTGCAGGTCATTCACTAGGTCCCCCCGTGTGGTTCTGGGATGTTTGCTCACTGTTCTTGTGATCATTTTGACCCCACGGGTTGAGATCTTGCGTGGAGCCCCAGATCGAGGGAGATTATCAGTGGTCTTGTATGTCTTCCATTTTCTAATTATTGCTCCCACAGTTTATTTCTTCACACCAAGCTGCTTGCCTATTGCAGATTCAGTCTTCCCAGCCTGGTGCAGGTCTACAATTTTGTTTCTGGTGTCCTTCGACAGCTCTTTGGTCTTCACCATAGTGGAGTTTGGAGTGTGACTGTTTGAGGTTGTGGACAGGTGTCTTTTATACTGATAACAAGTTCAAACAGGTGCCATTAATATAGGTAATGAGTGGAGGACAGAGGAGCCTCTTAAAGATAAGGATACAGGTCTGTGAGAGCTAGAAATCTTGCTTGTTTGTAGGTGACCAAATACTTATTTTCCACCA
Organism: Bombina bombina; assembly: GCF_027579735.1. Classification (NCBI taxonomy): domain Eukaryota; kingdom Metazoa; phylum Chordata; class Amphibia; order Anura; family Bombinatoridae; genus Bombina; species Bombina bombina. The sequence goes on along the minus strand of NC_069499.1, from coordinate 260,414,964 downwards.
TAATATGCAAATAAATTCTTTCCAAATCAGACAATGTGATTGTCTGGATTTGTTTCCACATTTTGTCTCTCAAAGTTGAGGTATACCTATGATGAAAATTACAGGCCTCTCTCATCTTCTTAAGTGGGAGAACTTGCACAATTGGTGGCTGACTAGATACTTTTTTGCCCCACTGTATATATATAAATAAAATATTTTACCAAGAAGGATACATTGAGATTTCTCTCGTTTTCAAGTATGTCCTGGGACCACAAAACATTGCATTGATACAATAGGGTACAATAAAATACAAAACAATAATAATACACAATATATGCACAAATTTAACATAGAACAGGTAGGAAATATTTAATCAACCATGACCAGTGTACTACATTAACGATTTACGCATTGCATATGTAATTTGATTTATTCCTGTGTAAATTACATACAAATTTAACTTTTTTGTTAACATACGATTTTTGGTCAAGAATTTTGTTACGATTTTTGATGCACCTTAACAATACAATTTTTCCCTGCTTATTTTTGTGTGAATGGTTCAAATATTTTTTTTTGTATGATGTTTAAAATATGAATTTTGTTGTGCACATTTCATATGAAAATGCAGTATACGCCCCTTAGTGGCTTTAGATTATTCCACCAGGGAAATAGAAGGAATTGCAAACATTCTTTAATAATCTCGCCAGCCCAGAGATCTTTCAATCATCGAGACCTATGGGAGAAGTTAGCTGTGTATTTTCCTAAGGAGGTCTTTCTTTGTCTAAAGGCCTCTGAAGCAAACTCAATACAAGTTACATCATAGTTGATCTTCAGTCATAGCATTGGTTCCAGGAAGGCAGAAAAGCAACTCTCCTAAATTAAGAACATTTAAGCAAGGACATTGTTGTTGTTGAAATGAGAAACCATTTCAATCCATCTTTGATCAGAAATTTTTCGCCAGTCACATAATGCTTCACATAGACATACTTTTCACTTTCAGTCAACTGAGCAGTTGGTTCAGTTTTAATGACAAGACATGAAATTCTCTCAATGTGCCCCATTTATTCAAAGCCAGGTGGACAAGGTTTGCTCCCAGAACCCTGTCTATCCGACATTGCGGTGAGAGTTATCATATGCTAATGCTGCCCACTTTGCAATGATCATCAGATTGGGGTGATTTAACTCTGCCACACTAGTGTTTCAGGGTCACTCGTATGAGCCAGAAAAACAGAGACCCTGAAGCTGTATCTGCAGTTTAATAAATGGGGCCCAATGTCTTCCCATTAAGTAGTTTTGTTGAAGGGTACCTAGCAGTAGAATTCCAGGATTCCAGGTCCTGAAAGCTTTGTGCAATTCCACAATATTTTTTACCTCTTTTTTAACATTTCTTTATCTCGTTACAGTTTTCCAAGGCTTTTCCTAACATCTGAAGGAAGGAAGTGGTCTTCAATTTTGGACGTCAAGGTAGTTTTCAAACCATTAATGCTATCAATCACTTCAAATATAGTGACTGCCTGTCCCTCTACTTTTTTACTGCTTCATGAAAAGATGAAGCCTGACTAAGAGCAAAGTACAGTCATACTTCAGACAAAGGGTTGTTAAAATAATTCTGCAGGGTTGTTTGAGCATGACACAGCTTTATCTGAGACCCTGTTGCTTCATAATCACAAAACACCTTTGGAGTTTCAACTCTGAGTTTGTAAGATTTGAATTGAGTTTGTAAGATTTTGAATTGATTTTGTATAAAAATATTTCTACTTTTTCGACTTGACAATTTTTGGTTAGGCAGTTACTCAAGTAATCACTCACGTTTTCACTCCAGTTTTGTAATCAAAATACCTGATAATCACAAAAAAGCCTTGATCTCTTTATGGTTGAATGTGTCAGCCAACATAGAAATAAATGTAGCCTTTCTAATTCATAGTGCAAAATATCTAATGCATGAGGTGCAAACACGTTCAAAATTATAGCTTCTATTTTGTTACGTGCACATGCAAGTTTGGAATCTAATGTTAACTCCGGTAGCTTTGACATACAAGCCATGATCCTAAAACTATGACTGTGTGAAACTGTGTGATATGCAAAATCACCCTCAGCTAATTGCTCTATTTCCAAATTTCTCCTGTCTAAAAAAGTTGTTAATGACAAGTTACATGCTGCTGCACAAATTACTCGTTTGTGTTTTTCACTGCTTAAGTGAGTTTTAATATCACCACATCCCCCATGACTGATGGAAAAACTAGATGTGCATGTTTTGCACTTTACATCAGAGTCTAAGGGTTTCATTTATCAAGCAGTGGTCACTGCTTTGGAGGCCCATCATTTCAGGATCAACTAAACCAAAGTTAGAAGCAGCGGTCATAAGACCGCTGCTTTTTAATCCGTCCACCAACATAAAAGGTGTCGGATTGATATCATCCCGATCTATTACAATCGGGGTGATTGACAGCCCTTTCGAGCAGCCGTATGCTGTCCACCCGCAGCGATGTCTAGTTGATAAATAGAGCCCCAAGACTCAGGTCTTGTGGTGAAAGAGAAAAAGCTATTGATTAAAAGTACACTTTCACTTCTTTAGTACCATTTCTCTATATAATTTGAAATGACTGTTTATTTTTATGCTATTAAACAATATCATAGGAATAAATATGATAGGAACTTCCGACAACTCTTTGCAAGGAATTAAAAGAGACATTTAAAATGACTCTGTATATTTGTATTAAATTTAATGGCAGGAGAGAACACAACTCATTTTAAATGCAAAAATATGAAATTCATCTTTATATACGGTATGTATGTGTGTGTATATATATATATATATATATATATATATATATATATATATATATATATATATATATATATATATATATATATATATTTATACAGTATATATATATATATAATTATATCTCAAATGAATATTATTAACTCCTATGGTAGGAGCCACAAATATTTTACCAAAGGTACTTTAAAATATCATAAAAATTATAAAGTCTTAAATTGTTAACCCCTATATCCCCAAGGGCCCAGAGATACCAAAGACTATTTATAAAAGAGTATGAAGCCTTAGGTTTTTAAACCCAAAGGTAAGGACCCTAAAATACCAAAGGCACTTTATAAAAAAATTATTAAGCTTTAAAGAAATAGTCTAGTCAAAATTAAACTTTCATGATTCAGATAGACCGTGCCATTTTAAGCAACGTTCTAATTCACTAATATTATCATTTTTTCTTTGTTCTCTTGGTATCTTTATTTGAAAAAGCAGGAATGTAAGCATAGGAGCTGGCTCATTTTTGGTTCAGCAGCATGGTAGCGATTTCTGATTGGTGTCTAAATGTAGCCAGAAATCAGCAAGCCCTACCCAGGGGCTAAACCAAAAATGGTCCGGTTCCTAAGTTAACATTTAAATAAAGATACCAAAAGAATGAAGAAAAATGTATAATGGGAGTAAATTTAGAAAGTTGCTTAAAATTGCATGCTCTATCTGAATCATGAAAGTTTAATTTTGACTAGACTATCCCTTTAAAGGGACATTATACACTCATTTTTTTTTGCATAAATGTTTTGCTGATGATCTATTTATATAGTCCATAAATTTATTGTATTTTTTTTAAAATGGATAGTTTTGCTTATTTTTAAATAACATTGCTCTGATTTTCAGACTTCTAACTAAGCCCCAAAGTTTTAGGAGAATACTGATGTATACCTACTCCAGCTTGCTTATGTTTGTGTAAAGGGTCTTTTCATATGCAAAGGAAGGGGGAGGGGGGAGTAGGGTTGCCACCTGTCCCTTAAAATACAGAACACTTATAAGTTACACATGCTGCAGGGTGTGCAGGGAGGAATATGAATAGTGCTGTCCAGAAACACAAATGTTACTCCCTGCACACCCTGCAGCATGTGTAACTCATAAGTGTCCAGGAAAACATGGCTGAGGTGGCAACCCTAGGAGGAAGTGTCTGCTATTTCCCACTTGCAGTGGGTGTTCCAGTAACCTTTTAAATAGAGCTAAACTGGAAGCTTCTAGGTAAGTTTTTAAACGATTTTATACTGGATTTTTATATCAGTATCTGTGCATATTATTCTTTATAGTAGTGTCTATTACATGCAGTTATATGAAAATTGATGTATACTGTCCCTTTAAGTTGTTAACCCTTATGGTATGAACCTAGACATACCAAAGGAACTATATAAAAAAATTATAAAGTCTTATGTTGTTAACAATTTAAAGCCTAGGGAGTCTCTCTTCACCTGCTACCTTGATTTCCTGGCCAATATGTCAGCATCAGGCAGGGTGCAGGTAAGGATTCACAAGTTTGCCAAACCGCAAGCAGACTAAACTGAGAGCAAGTATGTATTTGGCTGCAAACAGGCCTTTTTGGTAGTGCAGTGCACAAAAACAAATATTGTTCCTGAGGCTGGTTGTTACTGAGAGTCTGAAAACACTTCACAGGCTGAGCCAAAAACAAACAAACAAATTGTTTCACTGAAGCTGTCACTAATATGACTCACACACTAAGGCAAACAGGCAGAACTGAGAGCAAGTTTGAGTGTTGCCCACAAACTGGCCTTTTTTATTAGCGCACACACACACAACAGATGTTGCTGCTGAGGTTAGCTTTAACTGAGAGTCTGCAGAGACTTCATTGGCTGAGCAAAAAAACAAATTGCTGCTGAAGCTGAGGCTGTCACACTACATATGTTCCATACACTGGGATAGCTGCTGAAGACTGCCGGTGGGAAGCTGAAGAAGCAGAGTTCTCTTATGCCAGCTCCACCTTCGGGGACATCACTGACTGTAACTGGTCTCTGCTCCCAGCTCTGCCCCCGAGAACGCCTTGTGCTCTGACTGTGTGGGGGACAGTGGCCAGATGTACAGTTGTTTGGCCAGCTGTGAGGCACAAATTCTAGACACGGGTGTCCCGAATTGTCAGGTGTCATGAAATTAGGGACAAAAGCTCAAAATCCTTGACTTTCTTGTAAAATTGAGGATGCCTGGTTACCTTGGTAACATATGAGTGATCACTTCTGACTCCTATTTTTGAGGCCAGTTGATCTTTAAATGTCAGATAACATAATTCAGTGAGGTTAATAAAACGTATAATGATTTACATACGCTAGATTCTGCACCCCAATACGCCTATCATTTCTTGTTAATATATTACTGTCCCTCCTTTTTATTATAAGAAGTCATTGTTGTTAGAATATTAACAGTGTTCTTTTTGTGATCTACACCTTCTATTTTTGAATAATTAATGTAATTATTTTCATCTACTCCCCCTTACACACATATACTATCCTTAAAGGGACACTAATGTGATACAAAGTCTATTCAACTTTGCACTGAGTAGGGCAGAGTTATCATAATAAAAGTGATAGCCATAATTAAATATAGATTTCAGAACTTTTTTGGGTCCTATTTTACTTACCTCCTCTACCTTGGTCCAAAGTTTAATGAAAAATGACACTACGGACAGTACAGTCAATTACTAGCCATACTGCTAACTCCATTTAAAAAAAAAAAAAACGGAGAAAAAAAATGTTTCTTTCATATTACACCCTCTAAAGGAACCTTTGTAGTCTGTTTGGGTCAATGCATCTAATTATCAGTATTGCCATTATGTGCCTGAGCTCACTTAAAGGGACATAATACTCATATGCTAAATCACTTGAAATTAATGCAGTATAACTGTAAAAAGCTGACAGGAAAATATCACCTGAGCATCTCTATGTAAAAAAGAAAGATATTTTACCTCACAATTTCCTCAGCTCAGCAGAGTAAGTTCTGTGTAAAAAGTTATACTCAGCTGCTCCCAGCTGCAGGTAAAAAAAAATTAAAAAAAAATGAAGAAATGAACAGCAGCCAATCAGCATCAGCAGTGCTGAGGTCATGAACTCTTACTGTGATCTCATGAGATTTGACTTAACTCTCATGAGATTTCATAGTAAGCTTCCTTTACCTGATTGGTGAAATAATATGAGAGTGCACGATGCTAGTCCCTTCAGATGTCCCAGGACAAACACACTAAAATGCTGCTTAGAAATCCTTTACAATGGGAGGTGGCTACTGAGGAACTTTTGAGGTAAAATATCTTTCTTTTTTACATAGAGATGTTCAGGAGATATTTTCTAATCAGCTTTTTACAGCTATGCTGCATCACTTTCAAGTGTTTAAACATTTGGGTATTATGGCCCTTTAAGTAGAGACTATAGCACTCAGCAAATGTGAACTAGTGCATCACTCAACACTTTGAGAAATAAACAGGGAATGCACTTTTAACACACAGTCCCTTCCTGGGCAAGTTGACTAAACTATATTCTGTTAGATAAAGAGTATTTAAAAAAAATAGCTTCTGCTGGTGGCCTGGTATAGAGCTGGTTACATAAGAACCATTTTTGTTAAAAAAAACAATGCAAATTAATCAAATGTAGCTGATATTTATATGTAATATTTGTTGAGGGGTATTGGAAGCATTGGTTGGTCCTGTATGTGCTAGTGGGTAGTACAGTACGTCTAACTCTTAAAGGCACAAATAACTATCTCCTGTTATGTGCTACTGCAACAGTGCATAGTCAAGTTCTTTAGATTTATTACCAGCCTGAAACATCAGCACAACAGGTGGAATTGACAAAAGCTAATAAATGCAGACAAAATTAGAGGTGCAGCTATAAAAAGCACAGGAAAATGGCAAAGAGAGAAGGAAAAAGTTGGGGAAGAAATTAATTGCAGAAAACAATGACTTTGCTTCCATAAGCACTTTTGATCTTTTAACTTGAATCCCCAAAACATCCTAACTAGAAGTAATGTATTAAAGTCAATTAATCAGTTCAATTGGTTCCTTTAAATTGACCAAATACTTGATGTTCTATAATTCTGAATGTGGGGATTTGCAGGAAACGTCTCTTTGGTTCGGTTATTGATAGGATGCAATATGTTTTGTGTTTATGGGCAAAGTGTTCCAATTCACAAATGCAATTCATTGATGCCTCTCTTCTGTAATGTTATTATTTCTAAATGATTGATTACATATTAATTTTAGCCAGAATGTATACAATTTAAAATAACGCAACATTTTTGAGAAGTTACTCAAAGCACCTACTCTTCCTTGTAATGCTGAGAGGGAGTAAAAAACTTAAAAAGAACCCATAGTAAAAACGCATTAATGTAAAGAATGCACAATATCTGCCCTACTTCCTGAGCAACTAATTCTCTGCCACCTTTGAGATCCCCCTTTTACCCTTGTGCTCTTAAGATGCTGATTCTGTATAAACATCTCCAGGATCTGCCGCAAAGGGAAGAGGAGAGAGGAGGGGGATTAAATCAGGGAAACCCACCCCATCAAAGTCAGGGAAGTAAAACTCATTTTCAACCTCTCCAGAGAAAGGCTTCTTTAATCTGTAACCATGGTAACCATGAGCTCTTCAGCACACGATCCATTTGAGCTGCTGCTAACCGAGCGACACTCTCTATTTTGTTCTCGCTGTATTTCTCTTTAATTTCCAGTCCTCAATCACTTTCTCATATTGTCATTCTCTCTCTCTCTCTCTCTCTCTCTCTCTCTCTCTCTCTCTCTCTTACTCTCTAACTCTCTAGGGTCAATTCAGTAAAGGTCAGAAAATCACTAGTTAATAATGTAAGTAGTAAAATGATAATCATGTTTTGTGTAAATTAGATTCATGCTCATTAAACAAACATCACATCTTTGAAAATGGGATACGAAGACTAGCAAGGCATTGATAATTTTTTCCCTCTTCTTTCAATATTGTTAAAAATAATCCACTTTCTAAAAAAAATATATAAATAAACTATTTTCCACGCCCTACCATGAATAAATGTACAATCAGGTAACTTCATAAGTAATTAATGTATCATACACATTGCAATTACAAAATGGTAAACATACCATATATTAAAAAATGCATTAAACTAATTGAAGTTTAACCTGGCCATTATTTGCTCTAGCTTTGTGTGAGAGCTTGCTGTTATTTTAAAGCAAATTATGTTGTTGATCAAGAACAAAGAATTTGCCAAATATGTATTAATATCTATTTGTATTATGTTTGTAAAGAAAGACCTCAAAAGACTCATATTTTTCCTCATTAGCCTCTTGTTTGACAGTAACACCTCATATTTGTGCCACTAATTACTGCAATTTTAAGATTAGCAAATTGACAGCTGCTATACTTGCTTTGCAAGAGGGATTATGCAGTATCTTCATGTTTTGGCCATTTATATGTAAGAAAAATATATTTTTAAGCTATGACTGTAGCAATAAATGCTGTAATAAGGTTTATAGTAATTAATGAGAAACAACTCATTAGCATTAATCAAGGTTTAGTGAATTGCATTTTTGCTCTTTTCTATCTTTTTTATTCTCTGTTCCTCACACTTCATCTCTCTCGGGGGATTATTTAATTTGAGTTGTTAACTAATTGGTAATTGCTTCCAAAATGGAATAGAATGATCAAAAAGGTAAAAATGTTATAAAAAATATTATTTATTAGTAGTAATAGTAATTAGAAACATTTACCTGGATATGAGACAAATATATGTGATATTATATAAGATATTAAAACACTCTATTTTAGTGCTTTTTAATTTGTAATGCATGAGGGTGTTTGCATTTAAAAAGTTAAAATAATTGACATTTAGAAGAGTTGGAAAGAAAAATTCTAAACATGAAGCTCCATCTGATATTGGATTTGAAATAATTAGGTAAAAGTTTCTTAACATAATTTGTAATTAAATATTTGATTTAATTTTTTATTTTGCTTTCTTTTTTATTTATTACATGAATACGAAGAAAAATGGTAGTTTTGCGAATATGTGTTTAGCATGAACCCAAGATTAATATATGAAGTATTTAACATTCTGATAGTTGAATGGAATACGTATTTTTATTTTTTTAATTATATTTTCAGTGGCTTAAAGAGCCAATAATCTATCTATCTATCTATCTATCTATTTATCTATCTATCTATCTATCATCTGTCTGTCTATCTATCTATTTCTGTCTGTATTTCTTTCTGTCTGTCTGTCTGTCTGTCTGTCTATCTGCATCAGTAATTAAGCAATGTGGTACAGATGCACTGCATACAAAATACAAATGTTTTAAATGCAATTAAAACTACTATTTGGTTGGAAAAATTTGCATTATTTTGCAATTTATGTTGTACACACCTGTTAAATGAGCTCCTGCACATATCAAGCAATCACTGTGTGGAGTCAGGGCTCTAAAATTCCATCCTCTCTGGGGAAAGTGAGAAAACAACATTTTTCAAAGTTAAATTACAGGAAAATTATATGTATATTTTTTATTGAGAATTATATTTTCAATGTATCCTATTTTTAAATATATGTATTATGGTATTATGGTGAAAATATATTTTTATTTGCAATGTACACCCATAAATTTCCAACATCCTTTAAAGAACTGTAGCTCATGAAGTATCCAGATATAGTAGTCAATTAAATCGAATGGGACATGATACCCAAATGTTGCGCTTAAAAGTGATGCGGCATTGCTGTAAAAAGCTGACAAAAAAAATCACCTGAACATCTCTATGTAAAAAAAAATGTCCTCAGTAGCCACATCCCATTGTAAAGGGACTTAAAGCCAATCAGGATGCTATTACCAGGACGTGCAAGGGAGCATGCATCTGGCATGTATAGGCACAGTCATTTTATTTCCTTCCTAAGTTTAAGGAAGTTTACTATGAAATCTCACAAGATTTTAGTGAAATCTCATGAGATCACAGTAAAGCAAAGTACGACATCAGCACTGAGTAAGCTGATTGATTGTGAGTTTTTTTTAACATGCAACTGACATATATTTTATTTGAGGTAAAATATAGATAAAAGGGGGGTCAAGTCTAGACAGTGGACTGATAAGTCCCAAAATCTGTGGCTTTTAGTGCGACCAGCATAATCCGCCGATTATTGCAACAATTCTGCACCATTTATCGAAATGCACCTCAGATTCAGATGGACCAAGAAATACAAATGTTTCTAAATAGGCAGAGTTAATGACCACAGGACCCAGATCTGGACCATTGAATTCACAGGTGGCAACCTTCCAATGAGGGTTCAACACCCCTCCCCCATTGCATCTGGTAGTACAGCCACACAAAGACTGTTTTTGCTCTCTTATAAATGTTCTCAAGTAATTACAGTGAGGATCCTTCCACAGCCTATACCAATGTGATAACTTTTGAGGCTATATGATATTTTGACAAGGAAGAGGAGAGTAGTGTCCACTAGATCCAACATCATAACCACAACATTGCCGCAACTGGCAAAAGTGAAATGGCTGTACTCAGACTACTGGATCACCACTTTACCGATCTCAAACTAAGTTTGTCCCTGATCTCTCTACTTATCAGAGAGAAACTACCGGCTACTGAGACGGGAGTTAAATATTTATCAACCCAGCCCACTCAGCTAGAGGAGACTCAGATGAACAAAGACCCCACACTGGTGACAGCCCCTACAGGGTGTGAGAAACTTCAATCTTCACAACTCTCAAAGGAAATGCCTTTGGCGAATAATGAGAGATTTGTACTTACTTTACTAGCATACCCATCCTCCATGACACCAGTTGACCTGATGACCATGGCTTCAGAGGGCCAGAGAAGGCACCCTCTGAGCAGGCTGCGGCTACCCCTTGGGAAAGCACTGCGTCAGCGGTTGATGATCTCCAAAGCAGCAAGTAGATGGGCTAAGAGGTATGAGGCCTTTTTATTATGGATACCGGCACAACTGAAAGACACTGAGACATGTGCAGCCAAGCTTGCCAGTCACTTGATTCAGTATGAACAGATATCCCAATATCGAAACTGACAGGATGTGCTATCTCTATGAGGGTAAAGATCAGCAATGCAAGGCCCCTGACGAGTCTGGGTCGGTTAAAGACAGGAGTTGGCTGACCTTTCACTAACAACTTACCTTCTGCCTTATATTTAGGCAAAGTGTCTGGAGATGGATTAGAAAATGTCCTCTTTTTAAAATTCATATTCCAGTTTAGCCTTATTTTCCATCAATCATCCTGTGCTTAATATTAGCAAAATGTCTCCATGAAGTTCATAAGCTGACATACAAGAAGACATCTCTATATGGACATATAACCTACTCCCTATACTGTATTTTCATCTGTACACTATACCTATCCTTACCAGCACTACCCTCACTTAAGATTAAGCTTTCTTTAGTGTATTATAGTATACTTTAAATATACTTCATTTTGAGGGTGTCATTTTGACAATACATTGCATTTTGGGGAAATTGACAGTATTATAAACCCCCCCGTGATATCCTTATGCTTGAGAAAACTAGTGGCTAGATTGTAGATATATTCTTGATACAGTTTACAGTCAACACTAATTGTTATTTCCTACTGCCTATCCCATTGATGGCTCAGATTAGTAGACCCTTCCTAAAATATCTTCCTTTTTTACATAAAAATGTTCAGGTGATATTTTCTTGTCATGTTTTTACACATTTCTAAGTGATTTTGCATATGTGTATTATGTCCCTTTAATGTCATAAAATAGTTCAAATAAAGGGCCAGATTACGAGTGGCGCCGCAAACAGTTGTGCGTGTGATATTGGGTTTATTGCGCCTGTTTGCACACATCCGAAGTAGCAAAAGTATTCCAAGTTAAAAGTAAACGCAATCGCTTGAGTGGAATTAAAGTTAACGCGCGTCTGGTTAGTGTGACCTCAGAGCTCTGGTTAACTATTACGCTCAATTAAAAAAGTTGCACCAAACACATCAAAATTACATGTAAAAGTACAGTTACACTCATCTAATAAAAGTATTAAAAAAAAATATTGCACAAAAAAGTTAAAAAGACACAAAGATATGAGGTCTCAGGTGTTAGAAAAAGAAAAGACAGACAAAGGGCTTTAACATAGAGATACAGACATATACAGTATATGTCTAACTATGTATATACATATGCATTTATGTATTTATATGTGTATATATTTATTTACAGACATATATACACATATACATATAAAAATACATATGTATACATATATAGACATATATGTAAGTGCATTGGAGACCTTTGCAGCCAATTAGATGAAAACATGTAAAAGCATATTTAAAACTAAATTTTAATTTGTGACCAAATAAAGTGTTTGTTTTAACAGTTGAAGAGGGTGCCGGTTGTACTTTTTTGTGTTCTACAAACTTTCTCCTTGAACCGGTCACCTCTCATTCACTTTTTAACACTGGATCGTAACCAATCACTTCCGATTGGTCCAAGGAAGTCATGAGTGGGTAACTATCCTATGGAAGCCCAGCAACAGAAACAGAATAGCAGGAAGCAGTGCTGAGGATAGATTCACGCTAGGGAGTGAAGAAAAGTGTATACACCGAGGGCAAACTTTTGTGTTGGCGGCTGCATGGACCCCAGAGGTGAGAGGACGAGGGATTGAGACTTTGCTAAAACCTGGATGATCGTTGAGGAACTGGTTGCCTGCTCAGTAAGCCGTTAGTAGCTGTTTCCTGAAGTGTCCGTAAATGCCGGTGGTTGGGGAGCCTGAGGCTGACTGATTACTAACGACTGCTGCCTTGCCAGCTACTGTTTTCCTATTCATGCCACGCTTTGCATGTGCCCTTGTTGATCTCTACCATAGTGTGCCACATTCTCAGCTACTAAGTTCAGCTTACTGCTCTGACTTGCCGACATCAATTGTCACTATCCATCAGCATTACTGCCGTTGGTGAGGGCTTCTACCCACTAGTCAAAGGCTCGAGCAGTGTTCATCAGTTTATGTTTCTTTTGACTGTGTGTGTATATATATATATATATATGTGTGTGTGTGTGTGTATATATATATATATATATATATAAATATATATAAAAATCTATATAAAAATAGGTATAGAAATATATTGTACCAAAATACCATCAGATATATGTAGAAATATGCATTCCATGTGAAGAACATTGGGATGTGGAATATTCATATTTTCATGTCGGGTTAGCACACTTGAGAATATGTGATAGTGTTAGCGTGCAAGTAGGGTGTTTTGCCCTTTTTACTTCTATGGAGGAATAGGCTAACGCACATGAGATATTCTAAATTCGTTTTTTGCACGCATCGGGTTAGCGCGCAAGCAATAACTTTTTACTTTCAACTTGTAATATGCGCTACACGACGCACGCAAAAAGCTAACTTCTAGTGCATTAAGAGCTTGAGCGTGAGAGCTTAATAGAGCACCACAGCTGGTGGCTCAATGAGAATTTTCTGGGGAAAAAAAATGAGTTGATTAAATTCTCCATTAAAGCTTTTCTAATGACTTCATGTATTGTCTCCACAACACAAATTGGCGTTTTTTTTTTTTTTGGTTTTTTTTTCAAATACTTTATTGATGGTTTTCCTTTTACTCGCAGTTAAGTATGGATACATGGTACATAACTTAGCGTTATAACATTTGTATTTATGGAATAAAATGTAAATATATGTTGTACTTATATTTTTTTTATTATTAATTTATACAGCTCCACAGTGCTATGGAAATGAGTACAGTGAGAATGTGATAATGTTATATGTGTAAAAACACCATTAAACAGACTGTTAAGGGGTAGGTGGTCCAATAGTTACCATCTGTGATGTGCATTCTGTATGCAAGTTGTTTTCAGGACAGGTGGGCTTGTGATGTGATGTTTTACTTAAAGGGGCACTGAACCCAAATGTTTTCTTTCATGATTCAGATAGAGCATGCAATTTTAAGCAACTTTCTAATTTACTTCTATTATCACTTTTTCTCCGTCCTCTTGCTATCTTTATTTGAAAAAGAATGCATCTAAGCTTTTTTGGTTCAGACTCTGGACAGCACTTATTTATTGGTGGATTAATTTATCCACCAATCAGCAAGAACAACCCAGGTTGTTCACCAAAAATAGGCCGGCATCTAAACTTACATTCTTGCATTTCAAATAAAGATACCAAGAGAATAAAGATAATAGGAGTAAATTAGAATGTTGCTTAAAATTTCATGCTCTATCTTAATCACAAAATAAAAAAATTGGGTTCAGTGTCCCTTTAATGACTGGTTAATATAAAAAGGTGAATATAAGGTGATCTATCATTTTTACAGCTACATTTTTTTTGCATTAGTATAACACTCTTAAAGGGACAGGAAACCCCAAAATTTTCATTCATGATTCGGATAGAACATACAATTTTAAACAACTTTCAAATGTACTTTTATTATCAAATATGCTTCATTCTGTTGTTATTCTTTGCTGAAGGAAAAGCACTGCAATACTGGCATCTAGCTGAACACATCTAGTTGGCCAATCACAAGAGACAAATGTATGCAGGCAGCACCAATCAGCAACTAGCTCTCACTATTGTAGGATATGTGTGTATTCATTTTAAACAATGGTTACCAAGAAAACAAAGCGCATTTGAAAATAAAAGTGATTTTAAAAAAGTGTCTTTAAATTGCATGATCTATCTGATACTTGCAAGTTTAGTTTTGACATTCCTATCCCTTTAAGCATTTTGCTCTACATTATTATTAAACAATGCTACAACATAATGATATAACTCCACAGTATTACTTTACAGTTCTAAGTTATTACACAAATATATAATGTTATTGAGTAGTTCAGCAACATTATTCAGTTTCACATTATTTGTATATACAGCCATTTATCATTATTAAATAACTATATAGAAATGACTCTTAAAGGGACGTAATAAAACAGTAAATTGCTATAATGCACTAGAGCATTTTATTATTCCACTGCTACATGTCTATATGTGTTTAACCCCCCCCCTAAAGCTTGACACTGCTGAGACAACAAGGAGAAACAAATCACCTATCACCAGCATTATAAAACCCAGGGGCAGAAGTGCATTGCTTCTCCAGTAGGGATGGGCGAATGTGTATATTTCCGAATTCGAATGTTAGAACGAATGTTATTACCGATATTCGAATTATAAATCTGAATGTTGAAAAGAACGAATATTCTTAAAAATTCTATAATCAAAAATATTTACAGTTTTCGAATGTCACTTTCGAATTCGAATGTTTATAATTATATTGAATGTCCACATTCGAAATTTCGAATTTAACATTCTATTTAACAAATACTATTCAGAAGTTCAATAGTTCATGTGGTAGGGAGGGAATCTAGTAAAGTGATACATAATAGATACAAATATATAATTTTGAATGTTTCTTATAGAATATTGCATAATTTGAATATTACATTTAAAGAAAGCATTAGAAATACTATTACAAATATAATTTTTTTTAAATGAATATTTTTTAATGTAATCGTAAAATTCGAAACCAAACATTCGAAAATGGAATGTTAGAATATTATGTAAACATTCAAAATTCGATTCGAACGAATGTGTTCAAATTCATTTCATTTTTCGAATGTTGCGAAACATTCGCCCATCCCTATTCTCATGAGCAAACTTCAACTATGTGTTTAATCCATAGCATCTGGTATTACAAATGGATGGTTAAATATTTTAAACAAAGCATCTGAAAGCAGTCAAAACTTTTTAGCGCTCCCTATACTTTTAATTGATAGCACAGGGAGCGCTATTAACATGACCATTAAGCTTGTATTACAAGTAGTGAGTTAATTGTTCTAAATAGTGTTGTAAAATTTAGTGCATACTGAGAACTGAAGTAAAACATTATAGGTTGCTGGTTTTTGTAGCAGAACACAAGAGAATGCTATGGAAATAAAGGATTTAAGGTATAGTTAGACTTTTTATATATCATACAAAGGTTTATTCATAAAAACAATTTAAACACAGAAATGTATTAACTGCGAAACTGAATGGATAATGATGTTGCAAGTGGGGCTATAGACAGTGTAGGGATCTAAAGGATGATGCCAATAATACTATGATAAAAGATTCAAGTTTAACAGTGTTAAAAGTATTATTAAAAATGATTAAGCAATAAATAAATTAAGTAAACCACTGACTGGATTAATAAAATTGTGTTTTAAATTAATGGTTAACACCTGGCAGCATACATCAAACTTTTTGCAGCTCAGTACATAACAAATACAATAACCAACTCCAAAGACAGATAACCATGTGAGGATAGGTATTCCCAATAAAGTCTTTGGATTCAGGTTCCTCCAAATCTCCTTTGCGTGTGGGGTGCTGCTATACTCAGAGTTGTGTCACTGAACACTCTCAATTCATGAAAATTATGTAGCAAGACAAAAGAGGAAAGCGCAACCCCACATCAAGGTAGAAGATTGACTTCATTAGCACACTGCACATGGTTAAAAGCACTTACAAGATAAATATATAAAAAATGCATTAAGCACAATCAGGGCGAAACCTCAGTCTGGGTCTGTAAAATCCTTTTTTGTCTGTTCGGTCTACTATGGGAATACCGGAATTTGTCTCTGTCACGGTTTGTCCCCGTATTTCCGTTTTCACCAAGAGGTTCCGTTTTCACCAAGAGGAATTGAAGCTCCACCATCAACCATCTCTCTCTCTCTCTCTCTCTCTCTCTCTCTCTCTCTCTCTTATATCAGTGTTTTTTTTAGCCTCTTACGGTCTTGCATTTTAGCAAATTAGTGCTGGTTCTTGTGAACCCATTATCATACTCCATGGGTGTGAGCAAAACGTTATCTATATGACACACATGAACTAGCACTGTTTGGCTGAAGTGCAGATTGTAAAAAGCTAAAAAAATACAAAAACACTGAGATAAGAGGCAGTCTGCAGGGGCTTAGAAACAGTGAATCTTAGAGGCTGTAACATATATTAATATAACAATATTGGTTATACAAAGCTGGGAAATGGGTAGTAAAAGTGTTATCTATATTTTTAAATACAAATAAAATCAAGTAGACTGTCCTTTAACTTTCATTTAAATAATGAAGAACTCCACTACTTGTGTCATCATTTTAGCGCTCCAGCAATATCCAACATTAATTTTACTGTGCGCCCCATAGAAGTCTATTATGTGAGAGATTTAGCACACCCACACTCTCTGACATGCACATGATAGTATTGCTTGAAAAATCACAAAAATAGAATATTGGTTGTGCTTGAGCAATGCTTGTGCACAATAGGGCTAATATTTTTGCACTCTACTTGTAATCTAGCTTCTAGTTAGGGCATATAGTAGGCACATTAAAGCATTTTTCTACTCTCCCCTGTCCGCCTGATCTGAGGAGGCGGACAGACATCGCCGGAATTCAACCTGATCGAATACGATGGGGTTGATTGACACCCCCCCACCCCCGATTGACCACGAATCTGCAGGGGGGCGACGTTGCACCAGTAGTTCACAAGAGCTGCTGGTGCAATGCTGAATGCTTAAAGCGTATTGCTCTCCGCATTCAGCGATGTCTGTCGGACATGATCCGCTGATCGGATCATGTCGGACAGACACATAATAAATAGGCCCCTAGGAGTTAAGCCAAATTAAGACTAAGGGCTCCATTTACTGAGCTGTGTATGCAGCTTTAGAGCTCTTGTGGTGCAGGTTCACTCATGTGAGCCTGCAACTGCAACCGTAAGTTACCTCTCCACCACCTCAGAGGTGGCAAAGTTAACCCCTTAAGGACTAATTACCCCCACACACACACAGTTTCTGTTTTTAAATGACACAGACAAACATCCCGCTGCTCTATGAAAATTAATGTAGCTCACTCCCGCTACTAGACTAGAGCGGGAGTGAGCTACATTCATTTTAATGAAGCGACCGGGCACACTGTGGCTAGACAGTGTTGCCGCGATGCGCTGTGTAAAAACCAGACCCACTCAGTAGAGCAAGGAGCGGCGTTCTGGTAAAATGAACTTTTACATAAAAAATGTCTGCAATAATTTAATGTATACATCTGCCGGTAAGCTAATGTTATATAATTCTGCACTAAGTGCAGAATTATATAACATTAGTTTGTAAGTTTACTGCCCCTTTAAGAGCACCCTACATATTATATACTGTTTTTTTAACAGACAAACATGACTTTCTTATGATACCCTATATGGATATATAAAATAACAAAAAATAAAAATGTAATATTGAAAAATGGGGCAAAATAAAATAAAAATCCCCCAGTTTTCTTTATAAACATTTCTACAAAACTAGTTTAGCGAAAAAAACAAAAACCTTCAACATTCATTATGTTGTCCTTATTTTAGGAATACCCCATATGCCTAGGTTTTAAAATTATTTATAGCAAATATAGTCCAAATACTACAAAGTATACGATCCAATATACGGCGCAGGTTTCGGCGCAAGCAAGGGAACCCGCGCCGCCCGTAATTTCACCTTGCATATTACATATACCCCGCCGGAAGTTCCTAAAGTGCTGTAAGTCGGATAAACTAGCGATGTCCAGAAATAAGCGTAACTACAAATTTCTGGAGTCGCTAGTGACTTACGGCACTTTAGAAACTGCCGGCGCCTAAGAAAAGTAACAAAAATTTGAAAACTCCCGTAACTGTCTAACACGCCTCCCAAAAATAAGCCCGACACGTATACCCCTATATCCGCAATCCACCCTCTCACTCCTAATAATAAATGTATTAACCCCTAGACCGACAACCCCCCACAAGGCAATAAGCCTAATTATTAACCCCTAAAGCGCCATAGCCCACACCGCAATAAACCTATTCTAGTATTAACCCCTAAACCGCCGTAGCCCACACCGCAATAAACCTATCCTAGTATTAACCCCTAAACCGCCGTAGCCCACATAGCCTATTAAATGTATTAACCCATAATCTGCCTCTGCAAACGTCGCCGCCACTATAATAAAGTTATTAACCCCTAAACCTAAGTCTAACCCTAACCCTAACACCCCCCTAACTTAATTATTATTTAAATAAATCTAAATAATATTACTATTATTAACTAAATTATTCCTATTTAAAACTAAATACTTACCTATAAAATAAAGCCTTTTTATTTATTTTAACTAGGTACAATAGCTATTAAATAGTTAATAACTATTTAATAGCTACCTAGTTAAAATAATTACAAATATACCTGTAAAATAAAACCTAACCTAAGTTACAATTACACCTAACAGTACACTATCATTCAATTAATTAAATAAATTAACCACAATTAGCTAAAATTAAATACAATTAAATAAACTATAGTACAAAAACAAACAAACACTAAATTACAGAAAATAAAAAAAATTACAAGAAGTTTAAACTAATTACACCTAATCTAAGCCCCCTAATAAAATAAAAAAGCCCCCCAAAATAATAAAATGCCCTACCCTATACTAAATTACAAATAGCCCTTAAAAGGGCTTTTTGTGGGGTATTGCCCCAAAGTAATCAGCTCTTTTACCTGTAAAAAAAGAAATACATCCCCCCAACATTACAACCCACCACCCACACACCCCTACTCTAAAACCCACCCAATCCCCCCTTAATAAAACCTAACACTACCCCCTTGAAGATCACCCTACCTTGAGCCGTCTTCACCCAGCCGGGCACAAGTGGTCATCCAATCCGGGCAGAAGTCTTCATCCGATCGGGGCAGAAGAGGACATCCAGAACAACAGAAGTTTTCATCCTATCCGGGCAGAAGAGGACATCTGGACCGGCAGACGTCTTCATCCAAGCGGCATCTTCTATCTTCTTCCATCCGACGAGGAGCGGCTCCATCTTGAAGACATCCTACGTGGAGCATCCTTCAAGCACGACGACTACTCGACAAATGACGGTTCCTTTAAATGACATCATCCAAGATGGCGTCCCTCGAATTCTGATTGGCTGATAGGATTCTATCAGCTAATCGGAATTAAGGTAGGAAAAATCTGATTGGCTGATTGGATTAGCCAATAGAATGCGAGGTCAATCCTATTGGCTGATTGGATTTTTCCTACCTTAATTCCGATTGGCTGATAGAATCTTATCAGCCAATCGGAATTCAAGGGAAGCCATCTTGGATGACATAATTTAAAGGAACCTTCATTCAGTGTTAGGACGTCGTTTGAAGAGGATGGCTCCACGTCGGCTGGATTGAAGATGGACACGCTCCGCTCCAGATGGATGAAGATAGAAGATGCCACTTGGATGAAGACTTCTGCCGCTTGGAGGACCTCTTCTGCTCAGATTCGATGAAGACTTCTGGCCGGATCGGATGAAGACTTCTGCCTGGCTGGGTAAAGACGGCTCAAGGTAGGGTGATCTTTAAGGGGGAAGTGTTAGGTTTTTTTAAGGGGGGTTTGGGTGGTTTTCAGAGTAGGGTTGGGTGTGTGGGTGGTGGGTTTTAATTTTTTGGGGGGGTTGTATTTCTTTTTTTTTTCAGATAAAAGAGCTGATTACTTTGGGGCAACGCCCCGCAAAAGGCCCTTTTAAGGGCTTTTTGTAATTTAGTTTAGGGTAGGAATTTTATTATTTTGGGGGGCTTTTTTATTTTATTAAGGGTCTTAGATTAGGTGTAATTAGATTAAAATTCTTGTAATTTTTTTTATTTTCTGTAATTTAGTGGGGTTTTTTGTACTTTAGTTAATTTTTGTTAATTTTATTTAATGTTAGGTAATTGTATTTAACTAATTTAATTTATTTAATTATAGTATAGTGTTAGGTGTAATTGTAACTTAGGTTAGGATTTATTTTACAGGTAATTTTGTATTTATTTTAGCTAGGGAGTTATTAAATAGTTATTAACTATTTAATAACTATTGTACCTATTTAAAATAAATACAAAGTTGCCTGTAAAATAAAAATAAACCCTAAGATAGCTACAATGTAACTATTAGTTATATTGTAGCTATCTTAGGGTTTATTTTATAGGTAAGTATTTAGTTTTAAATAGGAATAATTTAGTTAATGATAGTAATTTTATTTAGATTTATTTAACTTATATTTAAGTTAGGGGGGTTAGTCTTAGGTTTAGGGTTTCAAACTTTAATATAGTGGCGGAGGTGTAGGGGGGGCAGGATAGGGGTTAATATGTATAATGTAGGTTGCGGCGGGGTCCATGAGCGGTGGTTTAGGGGTTAAACTATTTATTTAGTTGCGGCGGGGTCTGTGAGCGGCGGTTTAGGGGTTAAACAATTTATTTAGTTGCGGTGGGGTCCGGAAGCGGCGGTTTAGGGGTTAAACAATTTATTTAGTTGCGGCGGGGTCCGGGAGCGGCGGTTTAGGGGTTGAACAATTTATTTAGTTGCGGCAGGGTCCGGGAGCGGTGGTTTAGGGGTTAATATGTATAATGTAGGTGGCGGCTGTGTCAGGGCAGCGGTTTAGGGGTTAATAAGTATAAAGTAGGTGACGGCGGTGTAGGGGGGGGGGCAGATTAGGGGTGTTTAGACGTGGGGTACATGTTAGGGTGTTAGGTGCAGACATTTCCCATAGGAATCAATGGGATATCGGGCAGCAGAGAACATAAGCTTTCACTGCTTTCAGACTCCCATTTATTCCTAAGGGATCCGCCGCCTCCAGGGCGGCAGATTGAAAACCAGGTACGCTGGGCCGGAATAGTGGCGAGCGTACCTGGTTGTGCTTTGATATCTTCCAAAAGTTGTCAGATTGTGCCGAACTTGCATTCGGAACATCTGGAGTAACGTAAGCATCGATCTGTGTCGGACTGAGACCGGCGGATCGTATGTTACATCACTAGATTCTACTTTTGCCGGTCTGTAGGGCTTGATAACTATGGCGAATCAGCCTCGCCACAAATACGCTGCAGAATTCCAGCGTATTTGCGGTTGATGGCTTGATAAATAGAGGCCATAGTATAGACAGGTTGCTATGGGCACCACCTCAGTACTTGGGCCCTGGTGCCACTGCACATGGTACACCAATGGTAGTTCTGGCCCTGACTGGTATTGTTATCAGCCTTTCCTATTTGTATTAACAGTTAAGTTTCATAAAAGTCACTAATGTTGAGAGGCTTGTAGCATATTCCTAATAACATATTATTTTTATCCCCCCCACTCTTTACTTCATCCCACAACTTCTCTACATTATCACAGGTATCATCATAAATGTCTTCCCTTATTGTAGGTCATCTATGTTAATGGCCTAGGCAATGGCCTAGGCAAGTCAACCATCCCACCAGGTTTCAGTTATGCTGATACTATCATATTCTTTTTAAGCGGCTAAGCGGCATAAGAGCTGTCAGCATTTATCTTTGCTCCTGCAGAATCTCGGCCAATCGGCCGCTAGCAGGGGGTGTCAATCAACCCGATCATATTCGATCGGGCTGATTGCTGTCCGCCACCTCAGAGGTCTTAAGACCGCTGCTTCTTAACTTCCGCTTCAGTCGGAACTGAAGCAGAGAGAGGGTCGGAAGCCGCATCAGCTGCTACATAAATAGACCCCCAGGTCTCAGTTCTTTGTGCATTCAGGTGCAATCCATCCTTACTGTACAAATTGTACCCAACTGAAAAGTCAGTCCAGCTCTTTAAAAATGTAAATTCTTCAATTTTATACTATGTTTTTAACCAATAATTAACTACACTTTGCTCCTTCTGCCTTACTGGGTTAGCACATAGCACTTTCCTAGACTGGATGGATATTTGAGACACTTGCTTTTTTATACATTATTTTGTTTATGCAGTATTTTAGTAAGTTCACATTTTTACTTTTTGATTCTAGGATACTTAGTGTGGCTGACGTATATTTGTTTCTGTCAGTGAAACATTTTGGGCAGATTACAAGTGGCATGCTAATGATAGCGCATGCATGATAGCCAGTTTCGCTTGACCGTGCTACTATAAGGAGGCAACTTTAATATTACAAGTCCATGGTAAAGCACGTTAACCATAGAAGGTTTATCATGGCCAACTTTGCTTCAGCGCAACCATTACTTCCAATGGATATTGCAATCACACTATATTGCACTAGTATTACAAGTTGAAAGTTATAGTTTGCGCTTGAACAAAAGCCAAAACTGCACTAAATCATTTAGCACAATTTTAGACCTAAATTAAACTGTAAGGTATAAAATAACATTTTCTTCTATGTGAAGAACATTGGAATGTAAAGTTTTTTAACTCTCTTCCGGTTTAGAGCAGTTGGTCTAACGCAGTGTTAAGTTAGCACTCTAGTGATAAATGTATTTTTTTTAAAGTGTGCCTCATAGAAGTCTATGGGTCACAATATCTGACGTCCTGACGTTGGTGCACATTGGACTTTTGCTTGCGTGCTAAATTTTTACTTTCAACTTGTAATACGCCAAAAAAGTTATTTAGCACACCACTTGTAATCTGGTCCTTTGTTTGCTATTTGTAAGTAAAAGTCACAACTTCTCTTGGTGGAATTACAAAAAATCTAATTTAATAGAGGTGTCAGTGCTAAAATGAGAAATGGGTGAGTTTTTTGGTAGTACTTGACGGATGAAACCTAGATTAATAAACCCCATTTATGAAACTAATATCCCTTCAAAAATACTTGCTGCAACATTGCAACTCAATAAATGCAGAATTTATAAAGACGTGTACCTACCCCTCATCACATCCACAAAACACTATAATCAAAGGAGATGCATCTATCCCATAACCACTTGCCTCTTGGCGCATAGACGTTCCACTGTAAAGGATATGGCATCAAAAAAAAGGTTTTGTTTTTAAAAAAAAATAAACAACAAAAGCAGGAAAATAAAAACTCATCAGCGTTTAAGTATCAGGACAAGACCATAAGACTAGATACATTACTAGGAAAATAGGGTATTTATGAATACGTCATTAGTTCCAGCCATCTAGGCACACTAACAGGCCAGACTTTCAGGATAGCTGAACTAGAGCACAGGTGAAATTATCAGATGATCAGTAACCATGGTTTTTATCTTGTTCTCACATTCTTAAAATCTGTTTTGTCAGTTTGCCCGAGGACTGGAATTGAGAAACTGCTCTAGAACACATTAGGATGCCCACAACCAGCCCCTGGAGGCACTTTTTTTTTTACCTAACAAGACAACAAAGAAGAATATTTTATAATTACAAGCAGTTACATAAACTTTTTGGAGGCTGTAGGTGTTTCTTAAATGTTACTGTTATAATTTCACCAAGTTCCTAGTGGTTCTCATTTGATATGCAAGTTTTCATGTATTGTGCACCTCACCTAGCTTTAGCTGTTCATAGAAATGTTGTTAGTGGGTTTTCCAGCTAACATGATCTTGCTTTTGTTTGTCTTTGAATCTAGCCCAATGTTTGTATGTGGAAAGCCATGCTTTTTCTGTCCAGCTCTTATGCTGAGTGACATGTCAGTGGTTTCCATCTGCTGATGTGTAATTTGTAAAGTCCTTTTGAGAAGCCAGAAATGATAAGTGATGGTTTAAATATGTCTTCAATAGTTTGGGAGCAAATCCCTAGGGCAAATTACTAAACAGACATTACAATACACACAAAAATAAAGTCTAGCACTCGCTCACAAGTTCTCAGCTAAGTTTAAAAGAAACTGGAAGAGTCAGTTACCGCATTTATTTTTGTGTGTATTGTAATGTCTTCAGTAGTTTGAGACGCAGAACCATGGTGGAAACAGAGATGTCTAACTTAACCCCTTAAGGACTGGGCATTTCAGACAAAGGTACAATGAGACCTATCTATCAAGCCGTCAACTTTCTTGTATTCAATGGCACCAATACGCTTGCCTAACATCGTGGCCGCGGACCTGAATATGATCTCCATATTTATTAAAAAAGCCGTCAAAAATCCACGCACCAAGTATGGGACGATGAGCAGCAGACTGTTTTTAACTAGCAGCCATCGATCTTGCTGCAATTTGGCTTTTTACCAACTTTATTTATACCCTGTCACTAAACACCACCACTATACTAAAATGTTTAACCCCTATCCCGCCGCTTCCGGACCCCACCCCAACTAAATAAAAGTATTAACTCTCATTCCCGCTGCTCCCGGACCCCACCACAACTAAATAAAAGTATTAACCCCCATTTCGCCGCTCCAGAACCCCACCGCAACTAAACAAAAGTATTAACCCCTATCCTGCCGCTTCTGAACCCCACTGCAACTAAATAAAAATAATAACCCCCATTCCGCCATTCCTGGACCCCACCGCAACTAATAAAACGTATTAACCCCTATTCCGCCACTCCCGGACCCCGCCGCAATTAAATAAATGTATTAACCCCTAAATCCCTGGCCTCCCACATCACTACAACTTACTAAACCTATTAACCCCTAAACCGCCAGCCTCCCACATCGCCATAAAATAAATTAAGCTATTAACCCCTTAACCTAACGACCCGCTAACTTTACATTAAAATTACAACATCCCTAGTTAAAATTATACTAAAATTAAATTAAACTATATTAAACTATTAATTAACCTACCCAATTATACTAAAATTACATTAAACTACCAATTAAATTAACTATATTACATATTTAAAAACCTAACCCTACTCAAATTATTTAAATCTACAATTAAAAATAATAACAAAATAAAAAACACTGTTACAAAAAATAAAAAACCACAGTATCAAAAATAAAAAAGAATTTCACCTAATCTAATAGCCCTATCAAAATAAAAAAGCCCCCCCCCCCGATAAAAAAACCCTAGCCTACAATAAACTACCAATGGTCCTTAAAAGGGCCTTTTGCGGGGCATTGGCCCAAAGAAATCAGCTCTTTTGCCTGTAAAAAAAATGCAAACACTCCCCCAATAGTAAAACCCACCACCCACACAACTAACCCCCCAAATAAAAACCCTATCTAAAAAACCTAAGCTCCCCATTGCCCTGAAAAGGGCATTTGATGGGCATTGCCCTTAATATTAAACTATTAATTAACCTACCCAATTATACTAAAATTACATTAAACTACCAATTAAATTAACTATATTACATATTTAAAAACCTAACCCTACTCAAATTATTTAAATCTACAATTAAAAAGTACAAAAAAAATTAATAAAAAACACTTTTACAAAAAATAAAAAACCACAGTGTCAAAAATAAAAAAGAATTGCACCTAATCTAATAGCCCTATCAAAATAAAAAAGCCCCCCCCCCAATAAAAAAAAACCCTAGCCTACAATAAACTACCAATGGTCCTTAAAAGGGCCTTTTGCGGGGCATTGGCCCAAAGAAATCAGCTCTTTTACCTGTAAAAAATGCAAACACCCCCCCAATAGTAAAACCCACCACCCACACAACCAACCCCCCAAATAAAAACCCTATCTAAAAAACCTAAGCTCCCCATTGCCCTGAAAAAGGCAATTTAGCTCTTTTACTGCCCAGACCCTACTCTAAAAATAAAACCCACCCAAAAAACTCTTAAATAAACCTAACTCTAACCCCCGATGACCCACTTACAGTTTTTGAAGTTCCGCTTGAAGGATCCATCCAGCCGGCAAGAAGTCTTCATCTGGGCGGCCTCTTCCATCTTCATCCAGATGGCAAAGTCTTCATCAATCCAGCCTCTTCTATCTTCATCCATCCGGTGAGGAGCGGGTCCATCCTGAAGACATCCGACGAGATGCTCCTCTTCAATACGGTCTCTGCCATAAACTGAACAGGACCTGCTCCTCGCCAGAAGGATGAAGATAGAAGAGGCCGCATGGATGAAGTCTTCTTCCCGGCTGGATGGATCCTTCAAGTGGAACTTCAAAAACTGTAAGTGGATCGTCGGGGTTAGTGTTAGGTTTATTTAAGGTTTTTTTTGGGTGGGTTTTATTTTTAGAGTAGGGTCTGGGCAGTAAAATAGCTAAATGCCCTTTTCAGGGCAATGGGGAGCTTAGGTTTATTAGATAGGGTTTTTATTTGGGGGGGTTGATTGAGTGGGTGGTGGGTTTTACTGTTGAAGGGGTGTTTGTATTTTTTTTTTACAGGTAAAAGAGCTGATTTCTTTAGGGCAATTCCCAGCAAAAGGCCCTTTTAAGGGCCATTGGTAGTTTATTGTAGGCTAGGAGGTTTTTATTTGGTGGGGGGGGGACTTTTTTATTTTCATAGGGCTATTAGATTAGGTGTAATTCTTTTTTATTTTTGATACTGTGGTTTTTTATTTTTTGTAACTTAGTGTTTTTTATTTTTTGTAACTTAATGTTTTTTATCTTTTGTAACTTAGCGTTTTTGTTTTGTAATTTAGTAATTTTTAATTGTAGATTTAAATAATTTGAATAGGGTTAGGTTTTTAAAAATGTAATATAGTTAATTTAATTGGTAGTTTAATGTAATTTTAGTATAATAGTTAGGGTAGGTTAAATAATAGTTTAATATAGTTTAATTTAATTTTAGTATAATAGTTAGGGTAGGTTAATTAATAGTTTAATATAGTTTAATTTAATTTTAGTATAATAGGGTAGGTTAATTAATAGTTTAATATAGTTTAAATTAATTTTAGTATAATAGTTAGGGAAGGTTAATTAATAGTTTAATATAGTTTAATTTAATTCTACAGGTAAGTTTAAATTTATTATAAGATAGGGATGTTGTAATTTTAACATAAAGTTAGCGGGTTGTTAGGTTAAGGGGGTAATAGCTTAATTTAGTTTATGGCTATGTGTGGGGCTGGCGGTTTAGGGGTTAATAGGTTTAGTAAGTAATAGTGATGTGAGAGGCCAGGGGTTTAGGGGTTAATACATTTATTTAGTTGCGGTGGGGTCCGGGAGCGGCGGGATAGGGGTTAATACTTTTATTTAGTTGCAGTGTGGTCCGGGAGCGCAGGGATAGGGGTTAATAACATTATGTAGGTGGCAGCGATGTCGGGGTGGCAGATTAGGGGTGTTTAGACTCGGGGCTTATGTTTAGGGTGTTAGGTGAAAACGTAACTGTTTTTCTACCATAGAAATCAATGGGATATCTGGCAGCATAGAACATAAGCTTTCACTGCTTTCAGACTCCCATTGATTCCTATGGCATCCGCGACCTCCAGGGTGGCGGATTGAAAACCAGGTATGCTGGGCCGGAAGAGCTGCGAGCATACCGATGAACTATTTGATAACTTTTAAAAAGTGTCAAATAATGCCGAATGGGTATTCGGAACATCTGTAATGACTTAAGCATCGATCTGTGTCGGATTGAGACTGGCGGATCGTATGTTATGTCACAGATTTCAAATTTTGCCGGTCTGTAGGCTTTGATAACTAGGCCGAATCAAGCTCGCCACAATTCCGCTGTGGAATTCCAGCATATTTCAGGTTGACGGCTTGATAAATATCGCCCAATGATACAATGTAGTGTATCATGTCTGCCGCACATCAATAAATGCCGACAACATACGCTGTCGGCATTTATCATTGCACAAGCAGTTCTTGTGAACTGTTTGTGCAATGCCGCCCCCTGAAGATTTGCGGAAGATTGGCCGGTAGCAGGGGGTTTCAATCAGCCCGATCGTATAGGATCGGGCAGATTGATGTCCGCAGCCTCAGAGTAGGTGGACAAGTTATGGAGCAGCGGTCTTTAAACCTCCCTCCTTAATCTCCAACCCACCAACGATTGGCACCACCGCTTTCCAATGCAGAGAGGGCCACAGAGTTACCCTCTCTGCATCAGTAACTCTGCAACTCTATTTTTGCAGTGCCCCACTCGTGGGGCATGCAGAAATAGCGCAATCTCGCTAGTCTTTAGCGAGATCGCAGCAGAGAGAGGCCCAGGACTTTAGTGATGTACAGGGTATGTCGCTGGTCCTTAAGGGCATAACGACCAGCGTCATACAGGGTACGGCGCTGGTCACTAAGGGGTTAAGCAGAGTATAGGTGTCATAATTAACCAAGAATGGGGCTTGTTGAAAATATGAATTTTTAACATTGTAAAAGACAAATTCTGTGAAAGAAAGATAGTCAGTATAGTTATCTTTCAGATAGAGGGCCAGATTACAAGTAAAGCTCTAATGAAGGTGTGGGAAGCAATACCATTAGCGCACGACTTGATATTATAAGTCTATGGTCAAGCTTGTTAACCAGACAAGAGTTAGTAAATGCACTAGGTTGCTCTCATATCACTAAGTTGAAAGATTCAGGCCTAGATTTGGAGTTCGGCGGTAGCCGTCAAAACCAGCGTTAGAGGCTCCTAACGCTGGTTTTGGGCGCCCGCTGGTATTTGGAGTCAGTGATTAAAGGGTCTAACGCTCACTTTTCAGCCGTGACTTTTCCATACCGCAGATCCCCCTACGCCATTTGCGTATCCTATCTTTTCAATGGGATCTTTCTAACGCCGGTATTTAGAGTCGTTTCTGAAGTGAGCGTTAGAGCTCTAACGACAAAATTCCAGCCGCCTGAAAATAGCAGGAGTTAAGAGCTTTCTGGCTAACGCCGGTTCATAAAGCTCTTAACTACTGTACCCTAAAGTACACTAACACCCATAAACTACCTATGTACCCCTAAACCGAGCTCCCCCCACATCGCCGCCACTCGATTTAAATTTTTAACCCCTAATCTGCCGACCGCCACCTACGTTATACTTATGTACCCCTAATCTGCTGCCCCTAACCCCGCCGACCCCTGTATTACATTTATTAACCCCTAACCTGCCCCCCACAACGTCGCCGCCAGCTACTTAAAATAATTAACCCCTAATCTTCCGACCGCAAAGCGCCGCCACCTACGTTATCCCTATGTACCCCTAATCTGCTACCCCTAACACCGCCGACCCCTATATTATATTTATTAACCCCTAATCTGCCCCCCTCAACGTCGCCGACACCTGCCTACACTTATTAACCCCTAATCTGCCGAGCGGACCTGAGCGCTACTATAATAAAGTTATTAACCCCTAACCCGCCTCACTAACCCTATCATAAATAGTATTAACCCCTAATCTGCCCTCCCTAACATCGCCAACACCTACCTTCAATTATTAACCCCTAATCTGCCGAGCGGACCTCACCGCTACTATAATAAATGTATTAACCCCTAAAGCTAAGTCTAACCCTAATACTAACACCCCCCTAAGTTAAATATAATTTACATCTAACGAAATAAATTAACTCTTATTAAATAACTTATTCCTATTTAAAGCTAAATACTTACCTGTAAAATAAATCCTAATATAGCTACAATATAAATTATAATTATATTATAGCTATTTTAGGATTAATATTTATTTTACAGGCAACTTTGTAATTATTTTAACCAGGTACAATAGCTATTAAATAGTTAAGAACTATTTAATAGTTACCTAGTTAAAATAATAACAAATTTACCTGTAAAATAAATCCTAACCTAAGATATAATTAAACCTAACACTACCCTATCAATAAATTAATTAAATAAACTACCTACAATTACCTACAATTAACCTAACACTACACTATCAATAAATTAATTAAACACAATTGCTACAAATAAATACAATTAAATAAACTAGCTAAAGTACAAAAAATAAAAAAGAACTAAGTTACAAAAAATAATAAAATATTTACAAACATAAGAAAAATATTACAACAATTTTAAACTAATTACACCTACTCTAAGCCCCCTAATAAAATAACAAAGCCCCCCAAAATAAAAAATTCCCTACCCTATTCTAAATTAAAAAAGTTACAAGCTCTTTTACCTTACCAGCCCTGAACAGGGCCCTTTGCGGGGCATGCCCCAAGGATTTCAGCTCTTTTGCCTGTAAAAAAAAACATACAATACCCCCCCCAACATTACAACCCACCACCCACATACCCCTAATCTAACCCAAACCCCCCTTAAATAAACCTAACACTAAGCCCCTGAAGATCTTCCTACCTTGTCTTCACCATACCAGGTTCACCGACCCGTCCTGGCTCCAACATCTTCATCCAACCCAAGCGGGGGTTGGCGATCCATCATCCGGTGCTGAAGAGGTCCAGAAGAGGCTCCAAAGTCTTCCTCCTATCCGGCAAGAAGAGGACATCCGGACCGGCAAACATCTTCTCCAAGCGGCATCTTCAATCTTCTTCCATCCGGTGCGGAGCGGGTCCATCTTGAAGCAGGCGACGCGGATCCATCCTCTTCTTCCGTTGTCTCCCGACGAATGACGGTTCCTTTAAGGGACGTCATCCAAGATGGCGTCCCTCGAATTCCGATTGGCTGATAGGATTCTATCAGCCAATCGGAAAATTTTCTGATTGGCTGATGGAATCAGCCAATCAGAATCAAGTTCAATCCGATTAGCTGATCCAATCAGCCAATCAGATTGAGCTCGCATTCTATTGGCTTTTCCGATCAGCCAATAGAACAGGAGAAGAAAGTACGGAGTCAATAGACTTTCTAGATCTTACATTAAAAGCAGATGTAGAACATGAAAAAATAGTCTCTATACTTTACAGAAAGCCAACAGCAGGCAATACTACACTTTTATACAAATCATATCACCCGAGACATGTGCTACAAGGAATACCAAAGGGTGAATTCATTAGGGCCAAAAGAAATTGCTCTAATGAGGAAGATTATAATAAACAGTGTAAAATTATTGAAGAAAGACTAAAACAGAGAGGATATAATGAAGGCACTTTAATTAAAGCAAAAGAAAGTGTTCAGCAAACAACTAGGGAGGATTTACTAAAATATAAAAGGAAAGATGCAAAAAGAAGGGACACTGAGAAACCCAGGTTTATAACTACCTATAGTACTGATTTTAAAAACATCAGCAAAATCATTAAAGATACTGTACCTGTGTTATATTCAGATCCAGTACTAAAAATTATAATGGAAGAGGGTGTAGATATTATACCCAAAAGAGGAAAAACACTTTCAAACTACCTCTCTCCATCTAATCTTCCAATAAAACACAATAAATGCTGGCTAAAAGAGAGAAAGGGATTCTTTAGATGCAGGAGAAATATATATAAAACTTGTAACCATGTCATTGAGGGCGATACTTTTTCTTCATCTGCTACCCAGCAAGACTATAAAATTAAGTATTACATAAATTGTTCAACTACACATGTAGTATATTTACTTACGTGTGATCTCTGTAAAATTAACTATGTAGGTAAAACCAAGCGTAGCATTAAAGATAGGTTTCTTCAGCACCTCAGATCAATAGAGGATGATGACACCGACACACCAGTGTCGAGACATTTTAAAAGTCAACATAATTCAGATGTGTCTTTATTAAAAATTCAAGGTATAGATCATGTTCCTCTATGGAAACGAGGAGGAGACAGAGAAGATAAACTTAACAAACGTGAAGTCTTCTGGATTTTCACATTAAAAACATGTAATCCATTAGGTCTCAATATGCGTAGAGACCTGGATCTTTTTGTGAATTAATATATACACAACAGCTTTTCTTTTAGATAAGGAAAAGGGGAGAAATAATATATGGCCATCATATAAGTCTTAAACAATAAATTAAATTATTTTTACATATATTGTAAACTCTAAACCTTACTCTAGAAATAAATTTAACATTTTCTGTATGACACATAGTGTCATATATAAATTACATCAAAGTACTACAGTTGAAAGACTGCAATTTTATCTAGTGGTATAAGATATACTTATGAGAAATGAGGCAAAGACATAAGGTAATTTTTAATGTATAAAAGTTAACATCATATTATTAATATACATGTAGAAGAGAAAAAATTCTTAATATATAAAAGTTAACATCATATTATTATTAATATACATGTAGAAGAGAAAAAAAAATTCTGCAAATGTATTAAATAACTTTTTGAAACATGTTCTTCAACAAAGGATAGGCAGTAAAGAGAGAGTTCAAGCACACAGTGTCTAACATTTACAAATGTCTCTTTAAGAAAAGTGCTATAAAGCAGGTGTGATCAGGATTGCTTTCAAGCAGTGATCAAGTGCGCAACTGCACGAAACATGTCTGCATGTGGTTCAGATCACTGACACTGTGTTTTTACATTAAGTGCTTTATTACAGTCGTGTGTAGGCTGTCATGTTTTTACTTTTGATACTACAATAAAGGAAGTTTTACTTTTCTTTGGAGAGAGATTTTTTGCGCTACAAGTGGGGACAATCCATTGGAACATATTCTATTTACTCAGATGCTGACTACAGACCGGCTCAGTCTCCACAGCTGCAGATCTCCATACACTCTGAGCCAATTGCTCCCCAGCGTGTTACCGGACAGTGAGTGGTATACAGGTACCTTTTGAAATTATATTGCTAAAGTCTATGTGTGCGCTACTTACTTACAAAGTGTTCTTTTGCATACTATGTCTGTTGATTTAAGTCTGAGCAGCCACATAAGATCATATGTATTCCTTTCCACTTAAGCACAAAGCTACAAACAGGTGCAATCTGTGGTTAATTAACAGCAACAGTAACAAAGTTGTTTGCACTAGGAAAGCATCATCCATTATACCTGACTTACAAATGAAACTGTGATACACGGTCTAAAGGGGAGATATATAAAAAGGATTAAAAAAGAAAAAGAGATTAGATTTGTACCTAAATATACACTAAGGTGATTGGATTTATCACATACTCTGATCTCTAAATAAACAAAAGTAACAGCTTTTACACACAATAAAGCACTAATTTACACACAAATCATTTGTGTAAGTACTCTATTCTGCCTAAAAATCCTTGAACAAATATGGATAATTCAAGTGAACCAAGTTATGTGTTGGGAGACTTTCAGGATGAAGTATCTGAAACCTACAATCAAATAATACATACTATAGACAGTCTTTTCTTTGAAATGGATTCCTTAAGAAAAAAGGACATTAAATTGGATCTAGATCTCAAATCTTTTTCTATTTACAAGCATGAACACAGAATACCAAGAGGTCTTCGTATAAGAAAATTTCCATCCTTTGTGATTATGGATACAGAATTTATCTCCAAATGGAACAGCATTCTAGATGCATGCTCATTTGCATTAATTGATTTGCTTATGGAGCACAAAAGAAAACAAAAAGCAGAGCTGTTACAGGAGATGAAAGAGGTTCAAAACAAACTTAGAGATTTTCAACATCACAAAGACTTTAAGGAATATGACAAAAAATTTGAAACAACCATGAATACTTTCAGACAAGAAATATGGCAATTTAAGTCAAGAAAAATAACAAGAGATAAAAAAGATTACGATCAGAAACAAGTTTACAGATGGACACAGGAAGAATATCCTAGGAGATTTCAGAGAAGGCAACAGAGAAGAATACATAAAGGAGGAAAAACTGTGACATTCTCAGACACAGAATACGAATTTGACTCATCTGATAATGATTTGCAGACTGAGGAAGAAACACCAGCAGTATTTCAAGAACTGGAGGTACAAGCTACAACATCAGGATCTCATAAGGAGTCAAAAAACGAGGACCCCCAGACTTTCCCAAGAAAAACAAAAAAAACCATAGAGGAAGTAGGGGCAAGGGCAGCAAGCGGAAACAGATACAACAAACAACATCAGAGGAAAGGACAACAGAAGAAATACATCACGAGATCACAGGGACAGAACAAAAAGAAATAAATGCAGATCTGAGTGTCTGTAATCTGTCTGATGTTACCCTGAACTCCATAGAGATTAATCTTTTGTCCAAAGGTCTCAACTTTGTGCCATCAGCTCAGTTTAATTTGTTTGAAACAGTATTAGACGTTAACAAGTTTGTACGCAAACTTACTTTGAAAAAACATTTTTTTTCAGAAAGTGAGCATATGACACAAGTTGAGACTAAAAATGATATTAATGAGAGTGTCACGTCAGCCATTACTGATGTCTTGTTATTTCCTGACTTATGTGCTATTAAAGATTT
The DNA here is from genome assembly GCF_027579735.1 of Bombina bombina. Taxonomy (NCBI): domain Eukaryota; kingdom Metazoa; phylum Chordata; class Amphibia; order Anura; family Bombinatoridae; genus Bombina; species Bombina bombina. The sequence goes on along the minus strand of NC_069499.1, from coordinate 260,380,395 downwards.
GCAAGAACTAGCTGAGGATAGCAATAGAGAATCTATAGATAAGATAATGGAAGAAGATATCAAATTTGGTCACTTAAAGAAAAAGAGCACCTTTTATCCAGTACACACCAGACCTAAGGTGTTAGATATTTTCCAGAAAACAGTGGAAAGTAAGTTAAGAATACTACATGAAAAGAATCTAAAAAGTAAAAAAAGAAGGTACTCTAACTTAACAAATAAAGAAAAAGCAGCTTTATTAACTCTTCAAGAAAATAAAGATATAATGATCCGCCCTTCTGATAAAGGAGGAAATGTAGTCATTTTAAATACTGTAGACTACATTAAAGAAGCCAAAAGGCAACTGTCTGATCAAGAAGTGTATATCAAACTAGATGGTAATCCCACGAGAGAGTTTAGAAAAGAGCTAATTAAAATCACTAAGATAGCTAAACTAAACAATATCATAACTCCTACATTAGAAGAAGTCCTAACTCCAACTAATTCAGTAATTCCAATATTTCATTATTTTCCCAAGTTACATAAAGATTTAGTCTGTCCACCAGGACGACCTATAATTGCAGGTATTAACTCATTAAATGAGCCGTTATCAGATCTGGTGGACACTTTCTTACAACCACTTGTTAAAGATTTACTAAGTTACATACAGGATAGCACATTATTGCTTAATAAGTTACAGAATATCAAATGGAAAGAAAAGTACAGATTTCTAGTAGTGGATGTATCATCCTTGTATACTTGTATAGATCACAACTTAGGCATAACAGCTATAGAATTTTTCTTGAATCAGTGTACTGACTATGAATCAGCAACAAAAATGTTTATACTTAATGCAATTGAATATCTTTTAACGCATAATTTCTTTATGTTTGGATCAGATTTCTTTCTCCAAAGGCGTGGAACGGCGATGGGGGCCAAGTTTGCCCCATCATACGCCAACCTATTTATGGGTTGGTGGGAGCTGTTCCACGTCTTTGGAGAGAGAAATCCCCATGGAGAGAGAATCATACATTTTTTCAGATATATAGACGATTTACTTTTCATTTTTGAAGGAGACACAGATCAAGTAAAAGATTTCTGTGCTTATTTAAATAATAACAAGTGTGGGTTGAAATTCACAGGAGAAGAAAGTACGGAGTCAATAGACTTTCTAGATCTTACATTAAAAGCAGATGTAGAACATGAAAAAATAGTCTCTATACTTTACAGAAAGCCAACAGCAGGCAATACTACACTTTTATACAAATCATGTCACCCGAGACATGTGCTACAAGGAATACCAAAGGGTGAATTCATTAGGGCCAAAAGAAATTGCTCTAATGAGGAAGATTATAATAAACAGTGTAAAATTATTGAAGAAAGACTAAAACAGAGAGGATATAATGAAGGCACTTTAATTAAAGCAAAAGAAAGTGTTCAGCAAACAACTAGGGAGGATTTACTAAAATATAAAAGGAAAGATGCAAAAAGAAGGGACACTGAGAAACCCAGGTTTATAACGACCTATAGTACTGATTTTAATAACATCAGCAAAATCATTAAAGATACTGTACCTGTGTTATATTCAGATCCAGTACTAAAAATTATAATGGAAGAGGGTGTAGATATTATACCCAAAAGAGGAAAAACACTTTCAAACTACCTCTCTCCATCTAATCTTCCAATAAAACACAATAAATGCTGGCTAAAAGAGAGAAAGGGATTCTTTAGATGCAGGAGAAATATATGTAAAACTTGTAACCATGTCATTGAGGGCGATACTTTTTCTTCATCTGCTACCCAGCAAGACTATAAAATTAAGTATTACATAAATTGTTCAACTACACATGTAGTATATTTACTTACGTGTGATCTCTGTAAAATTAACTATGTAGGTAAAACCAAGCGTAGCATTAAAGATAGGTTTCTTCAGCACCTCAGATCAATAGAGGATGATGACACCGACACACCAGTGTCGAGACATTTTAAAAGTCAACATAATTCAGATGTGTCTTTATTAAAAATTCAAGGTATAGATCATGTTCCTCTATGGAAACGAGGAGGAGACAGAGAAGATAAACTTAACAAACGTGAAGTCTTCTGGATTTTCACATTAAAAACATGTAATCCATTAGGTCTCAATATGCGTAGAGACCTGGATCTTTTTGTGAATTAATATATACACAACAGCTTTTCTTTTAGATAAGGAAAAGGGGAGAAATAATATATGGCCATCATATAAGTCTTAAACAATAAATTAAATTATTTTTACATATATTGTAAACTCTAAACCTTACTCTAGAAATAAATTTAACATTTTCTGTATGACACATAGTGTCATATATAAATTACATCAAAGTACTACAGTTGAAAGACTGCAATTTTATCTAGTGGTATAAGATATACTTATGAGAAATGAGGCAAAGACATAAGGTAATTTTTAATGTATAAAAGTTAACATCATATTATTAATATACATGTAGAAGAGAAAAAATTCTTAATATATAAAAGTTAACATCATATTATTATTAATATACATGTAGAAGAGAAAAAAAAATTCTGCAAATGTATTAAATAACTTTTTGAAACATGTTCTTCAACAAAGGATAGGCAGTAAAGAGAGAGTTCAAGCACACAGTGTCTAACATTTACAAATGTCTCTTTAAGAAAAGTGCTATAAAGCAGGTGTGATCAGGATTGCTTTCAAGCAGTGATCAAGTGCGCAACTGCACGAAACATGTCTGCATGTGGTTCAGATCACTGACACTGTGTTTTTACATTAAGTGCTTTATTACAGTCGTGTGTAGGCTGTCATGTTTTTACTTTTGATACTACAATAAAGGAAGTTTTACTTTTCTTTGGAGAGAGATTTTTTGCGCTACAAGTGGGGACAATCCATTGGAACATATTCTATTTACTCAGATGCTGACTACAGACCGGCTCAGTCTCCACAGCTGCAGATCTCCATACACTCTGAGCCAATTGCTCCCCAGCGTGTTACCGGACAGTGAGTGGTATACAGGTACCTTTTGAAATTATATTGCTAAAGTCTATGTGTGCGCTACTTACTTACAAAGTGTTCTTTTTATATATATATATATATATATATAATTTTTTATAAAAATATCCAATTTTAATATTAATAAAATAATAGTAAAAGGGTTAAAAGGGGTTTGATGAGGTGTTTGACTGGGTAGGGATCCAATGTGTGTGTGTGTGTGTGTGTATATATATATATATATATATATATATATATATATATATATATATATATATATATATATATATATATATATATATATATATATATATATATATATATATATATATATATATATATATATATATAGGGAGTGCAGAATTATTAGGCAAGTTGTATTCTTGAGGATTAATTTTATTATTGAACAACAACCATGTTCTCAATGAACCCAAAAAAACTCATTAATATCAAAGCTGAATAGTTTTGGAAGTAGTTTTTAGTTTGTTTTTAGTTATAGCTATTTTAGGGGGATATCTGTGTGTGCAGGTGACTATTACTGTGCATAATTATTAGGCAACTTAACAAAAACAAATATATACCCATTTCAATTATTTATTTTTACCAGTGAAACCAATATAACATCTCAACATTCACAAATATACATTTCTGACATTCAAAAACAAAAACAAATCAGTGACCAATATAGCCACCTTTCTTTGCAAGGACACTCAAAAGCCTGTCAGTTTTTTGATCTGTTTACCATCAACATTGCGTGCAGCAGCAACCACAGCCTCCCAGACACTGTTCAGAGAGGTGTACTGTTTTCCCTCCTTGTAAATCTCACGTTTGATGATGGACCACAGGTTCTCAATGGGGTTCAGATCAGGTGAACAAGGAGGCCATGTCATTAGATTTTCTTCTTTTATACCCTTTCTTGCCAGCCACGCTGAGGAGTACTTGGACGCGTGTGATGGAGCATTGTCCTGCATGAAAATCATGTTTTTCTTGAAGGATGCAGACTTCTTCCTGTACCACTGCTTGAAGAAGGTGTCTTCCAGAAACTGGCAGTAGGACTGGGAGTTGAGCTTGACTCCATCCTCAACCCAAAAAGGCCCCACAAGCTCATCTTTGATGATACCAGCCCAAACCAGTACTCCACCTCCACCTTGCTGGCGTCTGAGTCGGACTGGAGCTCTCTGCCCTTTACCAATCCAGCCACGGGCCCATCCATCTGGCCCATCAAGACTCACTCTCATTTCATCAGTCCATAAAACCTTAGAAAAATCAGTCTTGAGATATTTCTTGGCCCAGTCTTGACGTTTCAGCTTGTGTGTCTTGTTCAGTGGTGGTCGTCTTTCAGCCTTTCTTACCTTGGCCATGTCTCTGGGTATTGCACACCTTGTGCTTTTGGGCACTCCAGTGATGTTGCAGCTCTGAAATATGGCCAAACTGGTGGCAAGTGGGATCTTGGCAGCTGCACGCTTGACTTTTCTCAGTTCATGGGCAGTTATTTTGCACCTTGGTTTTTCCACACGCTTCTTGCGACCCTGTTGACTATTTTGAATGAAACGCTTGATTGTTCGATGATCACGCTTCAGAAGCTTTGCAATTTTAAGAGTGATGCATCCCTCTGCAAGATATCTCACTATTTTTGACTTTTCTGAGCCTGTCAAGTCCTTCTTTTGACCCATTTTGCCAAAGGAAAGGAAGTTGCCTAATAATTATGCACACCTGATATAGGGTGTTGATGTCATTAGACCACACCCCTTCTCATTACAGAGATGCACATCACCTAATATGCTTAATTGGTAGTAGGCTTTCGAGCCTATACAGCTTGGAGTAAGACAACATGCATAAAGAGGATGATGTGGTTAAAATACTCATTTGCCTAATAATTCTGCACTCCCTGTATATGTGTGTATATATATATATATATATATATATATATATATATATATACACCTTGTTCCAAATTATTATGCCAATGATATCTTTCTCATTTACCTAAATAATTGATGTAAACAGTCAGCATAATTCTCATGTTATCAACTATTAAGAGTGCAATTCAAATTTTATTGAAAAAAACTCCTAATGATAACAGTATTTTTTTTCAAAATAAAAACTTACAATGCACTGTTCCAAATTATTACGCACAGTAAGTTTCAAAACACTTTATAGGTTGTAAAGAACTGAAAATTGCCAAATTGTCATTTGTTGTGTTTGCATCATATTTACTGAAATCAGAAGCTAGTTCAATCAATCTTTGAACAACATTTTAACTTTTTAAACATTTTAACAGGTCACGTTACATTTTAACATAGGACCCCTTATTTGATAGCAGCTTCACAAGTCTTGCATCCATTGAACTTGTGAGTTTTTGGACAGTTTCTGCTTGAATTTGTTTGCAAGATGTCAGAATAGCCTCCCAGAGCTGCTGTTTGGATGTAAACTGCCTCCCACCCCCATAGATCTTTTGCTTGAGGATGCTCCAAAGGTTCTCAATAAGATTGAGGTCATGGGAGGATGGAGGCCACACCATGACTTTCTCTCATTTTATCCCCATAGCAGCCATTGATGCAGAGGTATTCTTTGCAGCATGAGATGGTGCATTGTCATGCATGAAGATGATTTTATTACAGAAAGCATAGTTCTTCCTTCTGTACAAGGGAAGGAAGTGGTCAGTCAGGAACGCCACATATTTTGCAGAGGTCATCTTTACACCTTCGGGAACCCTAAAGGGGCCGACCAGCTCTCTTCCCATGATTCCGGCACAAAACATGACTCCACCACCACCTTGCTGATGTTGCAGCCTTATTGGAACAGGGTGGCCGTCCACCAACCACCCACTACTCCATCCATCTTGACCATCCAGGGTGGCACGGCACTCATCAGTGAACAGGACTGTTTGAAAATTAGTCTTCATGTATTTTGCTGCCCAATGCAGCCGTTTCTGCTTGTGAGCATTGGTTAGTGGTGGCCGAATGGAAGGTTTATGCACAGTTGCAAGACTCTAGAAGACTCTACACCTTGATGTCCGTGGGACTCCAGAGGCACCAGCAGCTTCAAATATCTGTTTGCTGCTATGTAATGGTATTTTAGCAGCTTCTCTCTTGATCCGATGCATGGATCTGGCAGAAATCTTCCTCAATGTGCCTTTATCTGCACGAACCCATCTGTTCTCTGAATCAGCCACAAATCTCTTAATAGTGCGATGATCACGCTTAAGTTTTCGTGAAATATCTAATGTTTTCATACCTCGTCCAAGGCATTGAACTATTTCACTCTTTTCGGCAAAAGAGAGATCCTTATTCTTCCCCATATTGCTTGAAAATGGTACTCTGCTTAATAATGTGGAACACCCTCTGTTAGTAGTTTTTCCTTTAATTGGGCTCACCTGGCAATCTAATTATCACAGGTGTCCGAGATTGTTTTGAGTGATCAAAAGAGCCCTGAGACACAATGCCCTCCATGAGTTAAACTGAAAAAAAAATAATCTTTGTGACACTGAAATAGAATTTGCATAATAATTTGGAACAGGGTGTATATATATATATATATATATATATATATATATATATATATATATATATATATATATATATATATATATATATATATATATATATATATATAATTTCTCAAATTGAAATAAACTACAGAACACTCATTTCCAGCACTAGGCTATATATTAGAAAACTCTATATTTATATCATTGAAAGGAGAACTAGTCTGCCCATCATACAATATTAAAGAGTATAAATCCTAAATATAGGCAACATAAAAATCAAATGAGATTTATTTGGAATGTTGGTATACCAGAAAAGTCCCGGTTTGTGCACAAAACAAAATATTATTTAGATTCCCATTCAAAGATTTATAGATACTTATTCATTGATATTACCTTAAAATGGAGTTCTATGCATGCCAACAACAAACAGGATTACCTATATAATATGTCAGCAGTATTCATAGATAGAAAGACACCATCAAGCCTCGGAGGTTGCTGATCCTATTATGCACCATATTAATGTATATTGTCAGTATCTATTACCATTTCCTCAGGATAGCCGTTATCCGGTACTCCTCCAACCTTTGTCTTGTGGTGTGTGTCCACTCAGGTACTTTCTTTTTATGGATCCACTGGCATCATAGACAAGAGAAATCCCAGAAAGTGCATCCGTGACAGAGGCACTTAGTGTTTAACACCCCTCAATGATCCCGGACTCTTGACCACAAGTTCTACACTTGAAAACACTTGGTGTCTACTGACTACACCATCGCTAACAGACAATACAGCAGCTACACGCGTTTCATCCTTTCTCATTTGGGCTTCTTCTGTATTCATCTGATTGGTAAACTTCACCTATGATGTATTTATGTGAAAAGCCATGCCTTCCTTCATTCACCTGGGGGAAATAAAGTTACTTTATATTGCACAATGTTGCCTTTCAAATGCATTAAACATGTTGCCTATATAATTTAACATTTACTCTATATTCTATATACATATTAACAATATTACCAAGTGAGTGGCCACATGACATACAACCAACATATTAAATCAAATTCATTTCAGACCTCTTATTGTTACTCCATTGGAGCTATAATTAAGTTTGTCCAATAGTTATAAATATTCCATAAATTCTAAACATCTACAAAATTCTCTTCTAAACATATCGTTACTAATATCACTTCCACATGTAACACCATCATTATTGTCCGATAAAGAGAATCATGTACAATTTAATACCCTTATATTCCACATACCATAATTTTCTGTGTATTATAAACAGTTTAGAGTGCAATAGTAGACAGTCTGATTAACTCTTTACAAAATGGAACAAAATTTATTTCTACCTTAAGACCCCAAGGTTTTAATGATTTTAGGTTGTAGATCAACTTACAAGCAACTTGTACCTTTGATCAATCTTTCCCCCTCAATGTTGTAAATCAATTAATTCTAAGCCTCTGAATCATAAGTCTTGTTGATTACCATTGTGATAGTCTACAAAATGTCCAGCTACACTACTTGTTTTTATACAGTTGTTTTTCACATCACGTTTATGTTCCTTTTATTCTTTTCTTGACACCCCCATATGTGTTTCCAATGTAATACATCTGGCAACTACAAAAGACCATGGGGCCTATCTATCAAGCTGTCAACTGCAAATACGCCAGAATTCCGCAGCGTAATTGTTGCAAGCTTAATCCGACCTAGTTATCAAAGCCTACAGACCAGCAAAAGTTTAAATTTGTGACGTAACATACGATCCACCGGTCTCAATCCGATGCAGATCGATGCTTACGTCATTACAGATGTTCCGAATACACATTCGGCTCTATCTGACATTTTTTCCCATTTATAAAATTTCTAACAGGTATGCTTGCGGCTATTCCGGCCCAGCGTACCTGGTTTTCAATCCGCCACCCTGGAGGCCGCAGATGCCATAAAAATCAATAGGAGTCTGAAAGCAGCGAAAGCTTATATTTGATGCTGCCAGATATTCCATTGATTTATATGGTTGAAAACAAGTAACATTTACACCTAACACCCTAACATAAGCCCCGAGTCTAAACACCCCTAATCTGCAACACTAACATCGCCGCCACCTACATAATGTAATTAACCCCTATTCCGCCATTCCCTGACATCGCCACAACCTAAATAAAGTTATTAACCCCTATCCCGCCGCTCCCGGACCCCACCACAACCTAAATAAAGTTAATAACCCCTATCCCGCCGCTCCCGGACCCCGCCGTCACAAAATAAATGTGTTAACCCCTAAACCTCTGGCCTCCCAGATCACTACCACTAACTAAACCTATTAACCCCTAAACCTACATCGCCATAAACTAAATTAAGCTATTAACCCCTAAACCTAACAACCCGCTAACTTTAAATTAAAATTACAACATCCCTATCTTAAAATAAATTTAAACTTACTTGTAGAATTAAAATAAACTATTTTAAAAAAATTAATTGACCTACCCTAACTATTATACTAAAATTAACTTAAAACTAGCTCTGCGTGTGTTTAATAAAATGCAACCAATAAATGTGATAAAACACAGAATAAAAAATGTGCAGTACTCTACATATATTTAATAACAAAATAGTTTTTCACATATAAAAAGACATACAAAGTGACAGATGTGCTGATCAGGCGCAATTACATATGTAGTATACAATTAGCAACAGTTACTGAAAGAACAACTTATAAAAAAAACAGCTTATCTAAGGAATGGATGGTCGCTTGGATCCAAATGGTCATCAGATTATTGGTCTTGTTAGGCCCAAGATAGACCTAGTCATCAGAGCAGCAGATAAGGGTGGTTCTATAGTTGTCATGAGCAGAGAGTATTTTATACAGGAAGCTCATAGACAACTAGAGAATCAACTTCAATATATTAAATTGGAAATTGATCCCACAAAGAAATTTCAGAAAGAACTTTCTGATCTTTTTGATGATGGCAGCGAATTTGGATTTTTTGATCAAAACACTTGTGACTTTCTATATCCCTCCCATCCGAGAATTGCTATTTTTAACCACTTACCAAAGGTTCATAAAACCTTGGAGAATGTAGAGGGAAGACCCATCATCAGTGGGATAGGCTCTTTGTTGGAACCACTCTCAGAGTGGTTAGACTCCATACTCCAACCAATGGTGGTTAAATTGATGAGTTTTTTGCGTGACACGAAACAATTACTGAATGAGATTGAGAAAGTTACTTGGGGGGGAGACAATGGCTGGCTTACTATAGATGTCAAGGCGCTTTACTCATCCATCCCACACAATTTGGGGCTAGAGGCCATTGCCTTCTTCCTAAATAGGGAATCTATCTATGATAGAAATTATATACAGTTTGTTTTAAGGGTGACGAAATATCTTCTCACCCACAATTATTTCAGTTTTGAAGGGGAATTCTATCTCCAAAGGTGTGGCACAGCTATGGGGGCTAAATTTGCCTCGTTCTACGCAAACCTGTACATGGGTTGGTGGGAGCTGTGTCACATCTTTGGAGATAGAAATTCATTCAAGTCACACGTGGTTTATTACCGCCGCTTCATTGATGACCTTTTGATCATCTGGAGGGGAGGAAGGGATAGAGCAATTGAGTTTGTTCAGAGTCTGAACGCCAACGATGTTGGTCTTCAGTTTACATTTGATTTTGGGGAGACAAGTATTAATTACTTGGATGTGATATTGAAGGGCGAAAAGGATAAGAAAGTGATGGTGGAACTTTATAGGAAGTCCATCACAGGGAACACCCTTTTGCACGCCCGGAGTGGTCATCCGAAACAAGTGTTTAGATCAGTATTGAAAGGCCAGTATATTAGGGTTAAGCAAAATTGTTCAAAAGAAACAGATTACAATAAACATGCCAAGGACCTTACTGATAGATTTATTGAAAGGGGATATTCAAAGAATGCCATATTAGGTGTTCGTGAGGAGGTAAAAAGATTAAATAGATCTGACCTCCTGAAGGAAAAACAGAGAACAGGTGCTGTAAGTGAGAGTGACAAAAGGTTACATTTGTTACACAATACAGCAGGCAGTACCATCAAATCTGCAACATCGTGCGTAAGCACTTGATGATGTTAAGGGCTGATGATGATTTGATGGAGCTTGTTTCCAGAGGTTGTCGTTTTGCCTATAAGAGGGGCAAAACTCTTGGCAACCAGCTAGCTCCCACTCAATTCAAAAGGTTGGATCAGGATAGAAGTGAATCCTCTTGGCTGAGTGTCAAGGGAGTCTACAGGTGCAGCTATACAAATTGCATAGCTTGTGAGCACGTGAGAGTAGGAAATGGATTTAGGAGTTCCTATACAGGGGAGTCTTTTGAGCATAGGGCTTGTTACAATTGCAGGTCCACATATGCAGTCTACCTTTTAAAGTGCCAATTATGTAATATTCAATATGTAGGCTTAACCATGTGTGAGGTAAGAACTAGAATCCGAGAACATATTAGTAATATTAAACAAGGTGAGCTTACTACTCCACTGATACAACATTTCAAACTACAGCATAATAAGAATCCGAAATCATTGGTCTGGACTGTGATTGAAGTGGCCAAGAGAGATGTCAGGGGAGGGGATCATGAGGTCCTGCTCTCCAAAAGAGAGGTCTTTTGGATCCATAGACTCCATACTAGGGATCCCAATGGATTCAATCCTGAATTTGACCTCATAAATCATTGGCAATAGTTAAATTAAAATGAATAAGGACCACCACATTTATATCGTTATGTATTGAGTTCAAGAGGGGGCACTACTAAAGTGCAGTAATGTTATGGAGTTAGGACTAAGTTAGTTATTTATACACAGTTATTGACATATAAATACTTAAGCAGATATTACCCCCCCCTCCCCCTTTAGGTAATCCAACTAACAAATGAGGGTACCAATATTTATATCAATTGAATTAGCTCAACATATAAGTTTATCTACTTCACATTGATCTAGTCACGATGGGAGCTAGCTCAATCTAGCAAGAGGGAAATATATACATATGTATTTTCACATGACTTGCACCACCTTTTTCGTTACCTGACCTATGATCACAGTGAGATAATTCACATGTACATATTATCTAAGGGTAGCTAACTAAGCCCAATAGGGAACATTTTCACAATAGACGGTTTGCTAGGTTGTGAAAGGATGATTATCATTACCATTATTTTGGATATTTTTGAGATTGTAAATACAGGGAGTGCAGAATTATTAGGCAAGTTGTATTTTTGAGGATTAATTTTATTATTGAACAACAACCATGTTCTCAATGAACCCAAAAAACTCATTAATATCAAAGCTGAATAGTTTTGGAAGCAGTTTTTAGTTTGTTTTTAGTTATAGCTATTTTAGGGGGATATCTGTGTGTGCAGGTGACTATTACTGTGCATAAATATTAGGCAACTTAACAAAAAACAAATATATACCCATTTCAATTATTTATTTTTACCAGTGAAACCAATATAACATCTCAACATTCACAAATATACATTTCTGACATTCAAAAACAAAACAAAAACAAATCAGTGACCAATATAGCCACCTTTCTTTGCAAGGACACTCAAAAGCCTGCCATCCATGGATTCTGTCAGTGTTTTGATCTGTTCACCATCAACATTGCGTGCAGAAGCAACCACAGCCTCCCAGACACTGTTCAGAGAGGTGTACTGTTTTCCCTCCTTGTAAATCTCACATTTGATGATGGACCACAGGTTCTCAATGGGATTCAGATCAGGTGAACAAGGAGGCCATGTCATTAGATTTTCTTCTTTTATACCCTTTCTTGCCAGCCACGCTGTGGAGTACTTGGACGCGTGTGATGGAGCATTGTCCTGCATGAAAATCATGTTTTTCTTGAAGGATGCAGACTTCTTCCTGTACCACTGCTTGAAGAAGGTGTCTTCCAGAAACTGGCAGTAGGACTGGGAGTTGAGCTTGACTCCATCCTCAACCCGAAAAGGCCCCACAAGCTCATCTTTGATGATACCAGCCCAAACCAGTACTCCACCTCCACCTTGCTGGCGTCTGAGTCGGACTGGAGCTCTCTGCCCTTTACCAATCCAGCCACGGGCCCATCCATCTGGCCCATCAAAACTCACTCTCATTTCATCAGTCCATAAAACCTTAGAAAAATCAGTCTTGAGATATTTATTGGCCCAGTCTTGATGTTTCAGCTTGTGTGTCTTGTTCAGTGGTGGTCGTCTTTCAGCCTTTCTTACCTTGGCCATGTCTCTGAGTATTGCACACCTTGTGCTTTTGGGCACTCCAGTGATGTTGCAGCTCTGAAATATGGCCAAACTGGTGGCAAGTGGCATCTTGGCAGCTGCACGCTTGACTTTTCTCAGTTCATGGGCAGTTATTTTGCGCCTTGGTTTTTCAACACGCTTCTTGCGACCCTGTTGACTATTTTGAATGAAACGCTTGATTGTTCGATGATCACGCTTCAGAAGCTTTGCAATTTTAAGAGTGCTGCATCCCTCTGCAAGATATCTCACTATTTTTGACTTTTCTGAGCCTGTCAAGTCCTTCTTTTGACCCATTTTGCCAAAGGAAAGGAAGTTGCCTAATAATTATGCACACCTGATATAGGGTGTTGATGTCATTAGACCACACCCCTTCTCATTACAGAGATGCACATCACCTAATATGCTTAATTGGTAGTAGGCTTTCGAGCCTATACAGCTTGGAGTAAGACAACATGCATAAAGAGGATGATGTGGTCAAAATACTCATTTGCCTAATAATTCTGCACACAGTGTATGTAGATGTATAGATACATTCATTTAACATATGATACGATTTGCAATAATGTGTAGCAGCAGAAAGGGACTATTATTATTGTAGTAACATATGCCCAGGTAATCAACCTAAAAAAGTACACAATATATTATGTACATAAGCGATGTAGTAACTTTATTAGCTAAGGCAAGCCAGTATCAATTACTGTGGTGCACAATGACAAAATTCTGCAACATAAAATAAGTTTCTTTAGGGGTCTCTGTAAGCTAAATTTAGTGGTCACTAGATGTATTCAACATTGGTGTATATAAGCTTCTAAGGGTGATTCAGCCTACAATACCAGACAGCAAGTGTTGATAAGTTTTTCTTTTTCAAGTGTTTAATAAATTCAATTGGAGTATGTAGACAATTGATAAATAGCAGGCTTCTGTCAAGTCTCAAATATATTGTTATTGTAGTATGTGAATAGTTAACTGAGTACCTCCAGAACAGGCAGACTAGGTGTTTAGAACACAGGTGTGGAGTGAAAGTCACGTGTTTTATTTTAACCTATTAGCACTTTTTATATGGTATTTAAGGGGTGTGGATACAGGTACCCATTAGCTACGATTACGGCAACAGTCGAAACGCATCAGCCAGGGGGTACGTGATTACCCACACCGCAAAGTCACACCTGTCCGGTATCTGTTGGAACCGGGCCATTGTCCATGTTTTTAAAGGAGATCAAATAAAGTTTTTTGTTCTTAATCAGCAGTCTGGTGCTCTTGCTTCCTTTTGTTTTGCTACAATTATTGGCACCCCTATAAATTCATATGAGAAAATATATTTGAAGTATATTCCTATTTATATTTTACATGTTTTATTACACATGGGAGACTAGGAACAGGAAAATGTTTAACGATGACTTCCTTAAATATGAGGTAACACATAGGCCAAATTCCCTTAGTCATTCATCACAATGGGTAAGACCAAGGAATATAGCTATGATGTGCGGCAAAAGATTGTTGAGCTTAACAAAATGGCAAGTGGCTATAAGAAAATAGCAAAAGCATTGAAAATGCCAATTTCCATCATCAGGGCAATAAGTAAGAAGTACCAGTCAGCTGGAAATGTTATGAATCAACCTGGAAGAGGTTGTGTGTCTTTTATGAGGCCTACTTATCAAGCCGTCAACTTACTTGCATTCAACGACACTAATACACTCGCCTGACATCGCCTATCTTTGCTGCCCCGGACCTGAATACGTTCTCCATATTTAACAAAAAAGCTGATAAATTAATTAACAGTCATCAATCTGCCGGCTTCTTGGAGGATGGATGTCGGATCTTCAAAACTGTAAGTGAATCTTCTGGGGTTAGTGTTAGGATTTTTTAAAGATTTTATTGGGTGGGTTTTAGTTTTAGATTAGGGTTTGGGCTGCAATAGAGCTAAATGCCCTTTTAAGGGTAATGCCCATCCAAATGCCCTTTTCAGAGCAATGGGGAGCTTAGGTTTTTTTAGTTAGGTTTTTATTTGGTGGGGTTGGTTGTGTGGGTGGTGGGTTTTACTGTTGGGGGGTTGTTTTTATTTTTTATTTACAGGTAAAAGAGCTGATTTCTTTGGGGCAATGACCTGCAAAAGGCCCTTTTAAGGACTATTTGTAGTTTATTGTAGGCTAGGGTTTTTGTTTTTTTTTGGGGGGGGGGCTTTTTTATTTTCATAGGGCCCTTAGATTAGGTGTAATTAGTTTAAATCTTTGATATTTTATTTTTTATTTTTTATAACTTAGTGTTTATTTTTTTGTGCAACTTAGTGATTGTTATTTTTTGTAACTTAGTTGTTAATTTTTTGTAACTTTGTAATTTTTTAGTGTAGATTAAAATTATTTGAGTAGGGTTTAAATATGTAATATAGTTCATTTAATTTGTAGTTTATTGTAATTTTAGTTTAAAAGTTAGGGTAGGTTAATTTTTAATTTAATATAGTTTATTGTAATTTTAGTATAATAGTTAGGGTAGATTAAATTAATTAGTTTAATATAGTATAATATAATTTTAGTATAACAGTTAGGGTAGATTAATTAATAGTTTAATATAGTTAAATTTAAATCTTAAGGTAAGTTTAAATTAATTATAAGATAGGGATGAGTTAATATTTAATATAAAGTTAGCGGGTTGTGAGGTTTAGGGGCTAATATTTCAATTTAGATTGTGGCGATGTGGGGGGCTGGTGGTTTAGGGGTTAATAGGTTTTGTATGTGCTAGTGATGTGGGAGGTTTAGGGGTTAATAACTTTATTTAGTTGCGGTGAGCTCCGGGAGCGGCGGGATAGGGGTTAATAACTTTATGTAGGTGGTGGCGGTGGCGGAAGCGGCAGATTAGGGGTTAATAACTTTTATTTAGGTGGCGGAGGTGTTGGGGCGGCAGATTAAGGGTTAATAAGTATTATGTAGGTGGCGGCGGTGTAGGGGGCGGCAGATATATTTAGCTGCTTTCAGACTCCTACTGATTCCTATGGCATCTGCCGCCTCCAGGGCGGCGGATTGAAAACCAGGTACGCTGGGCTGGAATAGTGGCGAGCGTATCTGGTAGATTTTTGTTAACTAGCAAAAGTAGTCAGATAGTGCCGAATTTGCATTCGGAACATCTGTAGTGACATAACCATTGATCTGTGTCAGACTGAAAATGGCGGATCGTATGTTACGTTACAAATTTCTATTTTTGCCGGTCTGTAGCCTTTGATAAATAAGGCGAATCAGGCTAACCACAATTATGCTGCGGAATTCCAGTGTATTTGCGGTTGACGACTTGATAAGTAGGCCTCATTGTCTCAACGTGAGAGTAAGAAACCTTATATGTTAGAAAACAAAAAGGAAACTGTATCTGTGGCGCCACTAGGGCTGAATATATATGGGGTATCAGGCTACAAATATCGTTAGCTAGTACGAAACTGCCAATATGTAGCATCAAAATCCCATAGGATATATATTTAATATGTGCTGAAGGCTCGCACTTCTAAACACCAATTAAAACATGACAACAATAAAAAGCATGACAAAAGAAATACAATATCACATTTGCATATGAGAACATATAAAAAGGATTAAAAAGTTAATCAAAGGGATTCCGAAATGGAAGTATGAATCCAATGATCCTGAGACAAGAGATCCTTGTCAAAGTATGGCAACATTTTTCCCTTAAAGGTGTTTTTTTGCAGTTGGTCCGATTAGGAATCTTTTCCTGCCTGGTCCTTTCTTGTTTTCTCCGTCTGTGAGTTGAAATTGTAACTTTTTAGTTACTGATCTCTTCTGGAAACAAATAAGCACTTTACTTTGCAAGTCTGCCATCTGGATTCAATGCGAATAAACTACAGAAGCCTCAGGAGGCCAAAATCAGAGCAACGCGTTTTGGCTACAAGCCTTTCTCAAGCTTGAGAAAGTATATAGAAATAAACTTTTAAAAATAAGAAGAAAATAGGAATGTAAAGTTTTCTTAACACCTTCGACTTTATCTCAGATGGTCTAGCACAGTGTCAGGTTCTTCTTGTAATACTTGCGCTAATGCGGCTGCAATCATATTTATTTAGAGCGCAGTTAGCGCGCAATAAAAATTAATAATAAATACATTTCAAAATTAGCACACCACTTGTAATCTGGTCCAGGGAATATAAAGGTGAAATTCTTTTTTCAGATCCTGCTTCTCTTAGGCCTAGATTTAGAGTTGGGCGGTAGCCGTGAAAACCAGCGTTAGAGGCTCCTAACGCTGGTTTTAGGCTACCTCCGGTATTTGGAGTCATTAAAAAAAGGGTCTAACGCTCACTTTTCAGTCGCGACTTTTCCATACCGCAGATCCCCTTACGTAAATTGCGTATCCTATCTTTTCAATGGGATTTTTCTAACTCCGGTATTTAGAGTCGTGTCTGAAGTGAGCGTTAGAAATCTAACGACAAAACTCCAGCCGCAGAAAAAAGTCAGTAGTTAAGAGCTTTCTGGGCTAACGCCGGTTCATAAAGCTCTTAACTACTGTACTCTAAAGTACACTAACACCCATAAACTACCTATGTACCCCTAAACCGAGGTCCCCCCACATCGCCGCCACTCGATTACATTTTTTTAACCCCTAATCTGCCGACCGCCACCTACGTTATACTTATGTACCCCTAATCTGCTGCCCCTAACACCGCCGACCCCTATATTATATTTATTAACACCCATAAACTACCTATGTACCCCTAACCTGCCCCCCACAACGTCGCAGCCAGCTACCTACAATAATTAACCCCTAATCTGCCGACCGCAAAGCGCCGCCACCTACGTTATACTTATGTACCCCTAATCTGCTGCCCCTAACACCGCCGACCCCTATATTATATTTATTAACCCCTAATCTGCCCCCTCAACGTCGCCTCCACCTGCCTACACTTATTAACCCCTAATCTGCCGAGTGGACCGCACCGCTATTATTATAACGTTATTAACCCCTAATCCGCCTCACTAACCCTATAATAAATAGTATTAACCCCTAATCTGCCCTCCCTAACATCGCTGACACCTAACTTCATTAACCCCTAATCTGCCGACAGGAGCTCACTGCTATTCTAATAAATGTATTAACCCCTAAAGCTAAGTCTAACCCTAACACTAACACCCCCTAAATTAAATATAATTTAAATCTAACGAAATAAATTAACTCTTATTAAATAAATTATTCCTATTTAAAGCTAAATACTTACCTGTAAAATAAATCCTAATATAGCTACAATATAAATTATAATTATATTATAGCTATTTTAGGATTAATATTTATTTTACAGGTAACTTTGTATTTATTTTAACCAGGTACAATAGCTATTAAATAGTTAAGAACTATTTAATAGCTAAAATAGTTAAAATAATTACAAATTTACCTGTAAAATAAATCCTAACCTAAGTTACAATTAAACCTAACTCTACACTATCAATAAATTAATTAAATAAAATACCTACAATTACCTACAATTAAACCTAACACTACACTATCAATAAATAAATTAAATACAATACCTACAAATAACTACAATGAAATAAACTAACTAAAGTACAAAAAATAAAAAAGAACTAAGTTACAAAAAATAAAAAAATATTTACAAACATAAGAAAAATATTACAACAATTTTAAACTAATTACACCTACTCTAAGCCCCCTAATAAAATAACAAAGCCCCCCAAAATAAAAAAAATGCCCTACCCTATTCTAAATTACTAAAGTTCAAAGCTCTTTTACCTTACCAGCCCTGAACAGGGCCCTTTTGTGGGGCATGCCCCAAGAAGTTCAGCTCTTTTGCCTGTAAAAAAAAACATACAATACCCCCCCCAACATTACAACCCACCACCCACATACCCCTAATCTAACCCAAACCCCCCTTAAATAAACCTAACACTAAGCCCCTGAAGATCTCCCTACCTTGAGTCGTCTTCACCCAGCCGAGCCAAATTCTTCATCCAAGCGGAGCAAGAAGAGGTCCTCCATCCGATTGAAGTCTTCATCCAAGCGGGATCTTCTATCGTCATCCATCCGGAGCGGCAGGATACTGAAGACCTCCGACGCGGAACATCCATCCTGGCAGACGACTGAACGACGAATGACGGTTCCTTTAAATGACGTCATCCAAGATGGCGTCTCTCGAATTCCGATTGGCTGATAGGATTCTATCAGCCAATCGGAATTAAGGTAGGAATATTCTGATTGGCTGATGGAATCAGCCAATCAGAATCAAGTTCAATCCGATTGGCTGATTGGATCAGCCAATCGGATTAAACTTGATTCTGATGGGCTGATTCCATCAGCCAATCAGAATATTCCAACCTTAATTCCGATTGGCTGATAGAATCCTATCAGCCAATCGGAATTTGAGCGACGCCATCTTGGATGACGTCATTTAAAGGAACCGTCATTCGGCTAGTAGGCGTCGGGAGAAGAGGATGTTCCGCGTCGGATGGAAGATGATGGCTCCCGAAGAAAGAAGATTGAAGATGCCGTTGATAGAAGACTTCATCCGGATCATGGACCTCTTAAGCTCCCGCTTGGATGAAGACTTCATCCGGATCATGGACCTCTTAAGCTCCCGCTTGGATGATGACTTCAGCCGGATCATGGACCTCTTCAGCCCCCCGCTTGGGCTTGGATCAGGACATCGGAGGAGCTCTTCTGGATCGATCGGTGAACCTGGTATGGTGAAGATAAGGTAGGAAGATCTTCAGGGGCTTAGTGTTAGGTTTATTTAAGGGGGGGTTTGGGTTAGATTAGGGGTATGTGGGTGGTGGGTTGTAATGTTGGGGGGGGTATTGTATGTTTTTTTTTACAGGCAAAAGAGCTGAACTTCTTGGGGCATGCCCCGCAAAGGGCCCTGTTCAGGGCTGGTAAGGTAAAAAAGCTTTGAACTTTTGTCATTTAGAATAGGGTAGGGCATTTTTTTTATTTTGGGGGGCTTTGTTATTTTATTAGGGGGCTTAGAGTAGGTGTAATTAGTTTAAAATTTTTGTAATATTTTTCTTATGTTTGTAAATATTTTTTTATTTTTTGTAACTTAGTTCTTTTTTATTTTTTGTACTTTAGATAGTTTATTTCATTGTAGTTATTTGTAGGTATTGTATTTAATTTATTTATTGATAGTGTAGTGTTAGGTTTGATTGTAGATAATTATAGGTATTTTATTTAATTAATTTATTGATAGTGTAGTGTTAGGTTTAATTGTAACTTAGGTTAGGATTTATTTTACAGGTAATTTTGTAATTATTTTAACTATTTTAGCTATTAAATAGTTCTTAACTATTTAATAGCTATTGTACCTGGTTAAAATAAATACAAAGTTGCCTGTAAAATAAATATTAATCCTAAAATAGCTATAATATAATTATAATTTATATTGTAGCTATATTAGGATTTATTTTACAGGTAAGTATCTTTAAATAGGAATAATTTATTTAATAAGAGTTAATTAATTTCGTTAGATTAAAATTATATTTAACTTAGGGGGGTGTTAGTGTTAGGGTTAGACTTAGCTTTAGGGGTTAATACATTTAGAATAGCAGTGAGCTCCAGTCAGCAGATTAGGGGTTAATAATTGAAGTTAGGTGTCGGCGATGTTAGGGAGGGCAGATTAGGGGTTAATACTATTTATTATAGGGTTAGTGAGGCGGATTAGGGGTTAATAACTTTATTATAGTAGCGGTGCGGTCCGGTCGGCAGATTAGGGGTTAATAAGTGTAAGGCTAGGGGTGTTTAGACTCAGGGTACATGTTAGGGTGTTAGGTGCAAACGTAGGAAGTGTTTCCCCATAGCAAACAATGGGGCTGCGTTAGGAGCTGAACGCGGCTTTTTTGCAGGTGTTAGGTTTTTTTTCAGCTCAAACAGCCCCATTGTTTCCTATGGGGGAATCGTGCACGAGCACGTTTTTGAGGCTGGCCGCGTCCGTAAGCAACTCTGGTATCGAGAGTTGAAGCTGCGTTAAATATGCTCTACGCTCCTTTTTTGGAGCCTAACGCAGCCTTTATGTGGACTCTCAATACCAGAGTTATTTTTATGGTGCGGCCAGAAAATAGCCGGCGTTAGCTACGCGGGTCCTTACCGACAAAACTCTAAATCTAGCCGTAAGTTTCTTATTTATTTGAGAATGAAAGGCTGTAGTAAGTGAGGATTTACAGAATTTTGATATTAACTATAAGTTTATGTAGAGCACACTGGGGCCCAATTGCTGAGAATGGTGGTAAAGAATAGGCTAAGTAGTTTTCAACATAACATGATTTGCAATATAAATTCAGATGGTAGGTCAACAAAGCCAAGCCAGCTAGCCTGAATTTACTGTACAAACTCTCATCCTGTGAATCTGCGTGATACAGCATTGCCTCTAACAAAGCTAAACTATTAATATATATCTATCATCTATCTATGTGTGTGTATATATATATATATATATATATATATATATATATATATATATATATATATATATATATATAGTTATACTTAAATATACTGTATGTTCTGTCAATATCATATTCATGGACATTAATATTGAAGATTGATTGACTTGACTGTTTCATTATGTGATGTATTGATTAATCCAGGAATACTTTAAAGCAATGCATTCATTATTCTGTACCATCATCAGTTTGGGGGTTGGTTTGTGTATTTGTGGAGTAAAAATGAAGCATTGGCTTGTCTGCCTAGAGATATGATTGAACTTTCTGGGGGGATGGGTTCAATGTCTTCTAGGAGGTTTTTTGAGTTCCCCCTTTCACTGTGTGAAACTAGGGCAGAAATAGGTGAGGGTAGGGATGGCAATGCTATGGCATGCATGCCTAAAGAGGCTGCCAAATATTTTGTAACCCGTGTTCTACTACCATAATTTCAGTTTCTAGCCAACTGCAGCCCAATTTCACTCAATTGTGGTGGGCAGCTCTTTTGTGAAGAGCATGTAGGAGGCATCATTGAGGACAGTAAGAGGACATGGTAAGTATTCACCAAGATACTAAACTCACTGATACCAATAAATAGGGCTTTTTTTTTTAAAGTGACATCTACTTCCTGACATGAGGAAACAAATGAGGCTTTTGATTATCGAAAGGACGACAAACAAATATGGTTTATTTACTGACACCAATGAGTTTTTTTTTTTTAAAGCTCTACCTCCTATCCCAAATGGAAAAAGATAGGCAAATTTGTAGTTGACACTTTGAAATCCTATTAGTTTGTTTCTTAAATAAGTTTGGACACTCAGGGCTAATGACTTTTACTGGACTAGGGAAAACAATGAGAGTGACAGCAGGGCAGATCTCCTAAATTATAACAATTCCACAAACTGCAGGATTAGGGTTAGGAGCACTAATACACGCATTCATAAGAGCTTTATTACAATTTTTTTTTTTCAAACATACAAACTTGGCTCTGGTTACAGCATAAGTCTACTAAATTTCCCACATTAGGAAGTTATACATAAAATATTTTGGCATTCAAGCAGTGTAATTTATCAAGTCCTTGTCATTTCTTTGCTCTATTTGGTAATGCTCCTATTTGTGCCCATTAGAGAGTGGCATGACCACTTTTGGGTCGTAAAGCAAATGTCCACAGAATGTACTCGGGCAGATAAGATAAATATTTATGATGCTATTGAACGTCCATATTCTTTTAACAAAATAAACCTGGTTCAAGCCCATTCCAGATAAATTTTTCTGTTACCTTGTAATAAGTAGGGATGGGCGAATGTGTAAATGTTCGAATTTCGAATGTAGAACGAATGTTATTACCGAAATTCAAATTCTAAATCCGAATGTCAATAAGAACGAATATTCTTAAAAATTCGAAAATCAAATGTTATTTACAGTTTTCGAATGTCACTTTCGAATTTGAATGTTTATAATTATATTGAATGTCCACATTCGAAATTTCGAATTTAGCATTCTATTTAACAAATACTATTCATAAATTCAATAGTTCATGTGGTAGGGCGGGAATCTAGTAAATTGATACATAATAGATACAAATATATAATTTCGAATGTTTCCATATAGAATATTGCATAATTCGAATATTACATTTAAAGAAAGCATTAGAAATACTATTACAAACATATAAATTTGAATTTTTCGAATTAGAATATAAATTCAAATTTTTCTAATTCGAATATTGCGTAATTCGAATATTACATTTAAAGAAAAAGCATTAGAAATACTATTACAATCTAAATTCGAATTTTTCGAATTCGAATACACGTATTGCATAATTCGAATATTACATTTAAAGAAAAAGCATTAGAAATACTATTACAATCTAAATTCGAATTTTTCGAATTCGAATACACGTATTACATAATTTGAATATTACATTTAAAGAAAAAGCATTAGAAATACTATTACAATCTAAATTCGAATTTTTCGAATTCGAATATTGCATAATTCGAATATTACATTTAAAGAAAAAGCATTAGAAAAACTATTACAATCTAAATTCGAATTTTTCGAAAAGAATATTTTCGAATGTAATCGTAAAATTCGAAACCGAACATTCGAAAATCGAATGTTAGAATGTTATGTAAACATTCGAAATTCAATTAGAACGAACGAATGTGTTAAAATTCGTGCCGTTTTTCGAATGTTGCGAAACATTCGCCCATCCCTAGTAATAAGGCAAGGTAGTCTTTAGTTAGTGGGATTGGCAGAGTCTGCAAAACATATAGTATGCGTGGGAGAATATTCATTTTTGTAACGTGTATTCTTCCTAACCAGGATAAAGTTTTATTTTTCCAACTTGAAAGGTCGTTTATTATCTCTTTTAATAAGAGGCGATAATTTGCTGCAAATAAGTCCTGCAAATTGCTAGTAATTAGTATTCCTAGATATTTGATTTGTGTTTGTTGGATTTTGATAGGGCATGTGGGTTTTAGCTGATTTAGAATTTTAGCTGGGACAGTTACATTAAGTAGTTCTGACTTTGACAAATTCAAATGAAAGTTTGATACTCTGCCACATTCATCTAATGTTTTTATTAGGGCTGGTAGGGATTTATCTATGTTTGTTAGCGTTAGTAGTATGTCGTCAGCATACATTGCCAATTTATATTCTGTCTCTTTGATGTATATGCCTTTGATATCATTGTTAGATCTAATTTTGCATGCAAGTACTTCTATTGAGATAGCGAATAATATTGGAGAGAGAGGGCAGCCCTGTCTTGTGCCATTTTTAATTGTAAAGGGTTCTGAGAGGACTGAATTAACTTTAACCTTAGAGTGAGAATATTTTATCTATGAATTTGTCGCCTATATTCATTCCCCGCAGTGTGGCCTTGAGAAAATCCCAATCCACCCTGGCGAAGGCCTTTTCAGCGTCCGTTGAAACGAGGGCCAACTCCTGTTGAGCGTTATGTACTAATGCAATTAGTTGTAGAATTTTGAGGGTGTTATCCCTTGCTTCTCTCCCTGGGATGAAACCTACTTGGTCAGGGGCTATTAACTGTGGGAGGAGATGGTTCAATCTGTTTGCAAGGATTCTAGCGAAGATTTTTATGTCTGTATTTAGGAGGGAAATTGGCCTAAAGTTTTCAGGAGTGTTTGGGTTCTTGCCAGGTTTCTGGAGTACTGTGATGTGGGCTTCAAGCATTGATGTCGGGAAACCTCTTGTATTTTCGAGGGAGTCGAACAAGCACGCCAATTTTGGGGCAAGGATATGGAAATATTTTTTATAATACTTGGTGCTAAACCCGGGCCCGGGCCTTTCCCCGTTGGTAGTGACTTAATTGCAGCTTTTATTTCTGCAATGTTGATCGAAGAATCTAGTGTTTCTGACTTACTATCATCTAATTTAGGTAGATTTATATCTGCTAGGTATTTTGATATGGCGTGCCTTTTATCGCCCCAATAATTGCAACGCGTTTCTCGGGGTCCTGATGACACGGTTTGCTAACCGAGAAACGCATTGCAATTATTGGGGCCAACTGGGTGACCCTGTAATCCACTTTTTATAACGACCCTGGTGTTGTTTTTAACTCTTTGTTTTTAATAAATATTTGCAACTTTTACTTTTGGAGTGGATCTCTTTTCCTACCTTCTGCCTGCAAATCCCTGAAAAGGGATATCCTGCACTTTGGGTACAGCTACTGTGAAGCATCAAGCCTGCTTTTGTTCCTGCTGTACTAATATCAAAAAGATCATTTGCTTGGGTTAGCTGCCACACCTGCCTAAATCTGCAGCCTGTTCCTACCAGCACATTGGTGTGCTCTTGGAGTATGTGAGTACCCACTTTATACTGTCAAGTACACACCTTTGTTTTACACTTAATGGTCTGCACATATAGTGCTCTTTGTTGTTTTTTTACACCTGTTGCAGCACCACAGCACTGGAAGCATCCTTGAACGGGTGAGCTGTTACACCCTCCTAAATTTACAGCCTGCCCCTACCAGCACATAAGTGTGCTCCTGGAGTATGTGAGTACTCATTTGGCTATTTTGCTACACTTTCTATATCTTCATCTAGACAATACTACACATGAGGCGCCCCTCTGTTGTTTTCTATTTCTCCTAGTCATGGAGGTTGCAGATTATTTGCATGTGTGTGTTTCGTAATACAGGGGGGAATACATTTTAACATCATAATACTCAGCGGTCAGACTATAAGTGAATATATTCTATATACTCATCTGTCCTTTGTTGTAGGTATCTATTCTTAGTGCGTATGAGTTCGTTATAAAGTAGTGTTTCTTGGGGAAAAATTTCCTTGTTGATGAGATGTGTTGGGTTTAGGGTATCCTAAGGCCTGGCCTACTTGTTTCTGGACTCTTGTTTGTAGGCAGTCTGTAGGCGGTGAGATTTGTATCTGCAGGATTTCACAAAATGTCTGCAAGTCTTCCATGCATCTAAAAGTCGCTGACTTATCTCCTTTAGTTGCCGTGAGGCTCACCGGGAACCCCCATCTGTACTGTATCTTCTGTGCTCTTAATACGGTGGTCACAAATTGTAGCTCTCTGCGTTTTTGTAATGTTGAAGGGCTTAGGTCCGTGAAGATTTGTATGGAGATGCCTGCGTGGGTAATTTGTTTTTTTTGACGTGCATGTCTCAGCACCTCTTCCTTGTCCAGATAATTTAGAAATTTCACTATAATGTCTCTTGGTGGGGCTTTTGGGTCTTAGTGCTCTATGAGCATGTTCCAGAATTACATCTGGTGCTGTATTGGCGTTTTTTACAGTTCTGAAAGGATCTTGAAGGTATCCTGGGATCGCTGTTGGTTGGATGCTCTCTGGAACCCCTCTGATACGCAGGTTATTTCGGCGTCCTCTATTGTCTAAATCCTCTACTTACTCTGTTATTTTTTTTAACAGAACCACCATATTTTGTTCATTAAAGTTTTTTTTTATTTATACAACATTTTTAAAGGGCTGTAACATTATTCTGTAATATAAAATGTTTAATATATTTTAAAAAACAAAAACATTTGCAATGTACTTTTATTATTTATTTTGGGCCAGATTACAAGTAATAAGCAAGCGTTTGCGCTTATTGAGTTTATTGAGTTGAAAGTAAATGCCATGGCTTGAGCGCAATCGCAATTTACGCTAGAATGATTGCCGCAACTTCAAAGCTATGGTTTACTGTTTCACAAAACAAAAATATTGTACAAAACACATCAAAAATAATATATTTACAGACATATATACACAGCCATTTGCAGTTAAGTAGATGAATACTTGTAAAATCATATTTATGCAATATTTATATTTAATAAAGTGTTTTACTGTGTATTTACTGTAAATATTTTTTAATCCCATCAGATATATGTAGAAATAATATTTATAAATAAATAGAACATATTCTGCTATGTGAAGAACATTGGAATGTGAAATATTAATATTTTCATGTCGAGTTGGCGCACATGAAAATATGCGATCGGGTTTGCCCAAGAATGGGGTGTTAAGGGTTTTTTTTAAAACTTTTTTTTCTCTATTGACTTCTATGGAGGAATATGTGAATGCACATGCAATGTTAAAAGTTTGGCATTTTGTGCTCATTGGGTTACTTTCAACTCATAATAAAAGTGCAACCTGACTTCCAGAGCAGTTAATGCTTGAGCGGGATCAATAATTAGTGCCCCACGTGTAAATCTGGCCCTTCGTCTTTTTTTTCCTATATTTAAAAAAAAAAAAAAATAGAAATGGATTGGATTGCACTCTCAAACTGGACTGGATGCACATCCCGTTTTAATGCCTGGGTGTTCACCAGCACTCACAGACATCTGTGCTCCTAGCAGTGCAGGCAGTTAACCCCATAGCGAAAATTACAAGACAAAAATATTAACTCACCACAAAGAAAATCAGGCATTCTCTTGCATGAGATTACAACCAAATAATCACAGGAGTAATAACAGGTGCACCCTATTTTTTTACTAATTCACAGGATATAAAATACAAGAGAGAGGAGAGACTCACTATGTCTATGATTAAGACTCATGGAGCTGAAACACGTTAGACGACCAGTCTAGTGCTATCCTTTTTTTTGATATGCTGCGTTTAAGAAATTTGAAATAAAAGTTTGACTTTTAACTAACTGTTTTGTTTTGGAACAATACTACGTTGTACCTTTGGATTCTCATGCAAGCACACAGCTAGATTAAAGCAGAAATGGAAGAGTTAGTTACAGCTTTTGGTCAAATGGATTAAGCCCAGGACCACATCAAACTCCCTTCCTGGGTTCCTGCCTACAGCCAAACAATGCATGTTTTCAATCAAACAAACTGAGATACAAACAAGGGTATCGCAGGTCTTTTGTATGTGTCATGAGAAATTACAAAACACGGCAATGTACTGCACTCTCAAACTGGACCGGGTACACATTGCATGTGACTGCAAAACTCTTAGCCCTGTGTACTCACCAGAACTTACAAACAGTTGTACAGTTCCCAGCACCTCAGGTAGTTAAACCCAGACCAGCCTGGGTGCAAAGCTTAGTTAAACTGACAAAATAAAAATATTGGGGCCTATTTATTATTGTGCAAGTGGACATGATCCGATATTGTGGATCATGTCCGCTGCACATCGATAAATGCCAACAGCATACGCAATGCCCTGCAGATTTGGCCGCTAGCAGGGGGTGTCAATCAACCCGATCGTATTCGATCGGGTTGATTTCAGTCCGCTGCATCAGAGCAGTCGGACAGGTTATGAGCAGCGGTCTTTAGACCGCTGCTTCATAACTTCTGTTTCTGGCGAGTCTGAAGGCTCGCTGGAAACACAGGACATCAATATGGAGCTTGATAAATATGCCTCATTAACACAACACATACGGCTAGATTTAGAGTTTTGTCGGTAAGGACCCGCGTAGCTAACGCTGGCTTTTTTCTGGCCGCACCATAAAAATAACTCTGGTATTGAGAGTCCACATAAAGGCTGCGTTAGGCATATTTAACGCAACTTCAACTCTCGATACCAGAGTTGCTTACGGACGCGGCCAGCCTCAAAAACATGCTCGTGCACGATTCCCCCATAGGAAACAATGGGGCTGTTTGAGCTGACACCTGCAAACCTAACACCTGCAAAAAAGCTGCGTTCAGCTCCTAACGCAGCACCATTGTTTCCTATGGGGAAACACTTCCTACGTCTGCACCTAACACTCTAACATGTACCCCGAATCTAAACACCCCTAGCCTTACACTTATTAACCCCTATTCTGCCGCCCCCGCTATTGCTGACCCCTGCATATTATTATTAACCCCTAATCTGCCGCTCCGTAAACCGCCGCTACTTACATTATCCCTATGTACCCCTAATCTGCTGCCCCTAACACCGCCGACCCCTATATTATATTTATTAACCCCTAATCTGCCCCCCTCAATGTCGCCTCCACCTGCCTACACTTATTAACCCCTAATCTGCCAACCGGACCTGAGCGCTACTATAATAAAGTTATTAACCCCTAATCTGCCTCACTAACCCTATAATAAATAGTATTAACCCCTAATCTGCCCTCCCTAACATCGCCGAAACCTAACTGCAATTATTAACCCCTAATCTGCCGACTGGAGCTCACCGCTATTCTAATAAATGTATTAACCCCTAAAGCTAAGTCTAACCCTAACACCCCCCTAAATTAAATATAATTTTAATGTAACAAAATTAATTATCTCATATTAAATAAATTATTCCTATTTAAAGCTAAATACTTACCTGTAAAATAAATCCTAATATAGCTACAATATAAATTATAATTATATTATAGCTATTTTAGGATTAATATTTATTTTACAGGTAACTGTACTATTTTAACCAGGTACAATAGCTATTAAATAGTTAATAACTATTTAATAGTTACCTAGTTAAAATAATAACAAAATTACCTGTAAAATAAATCCTAACCTAAGTTACAATTAAACCTAACACTACACTATCATTAAATTAATTAAATAAAATATCTACAATTACCTACAATTAAACCTAACACTACACTATCAATACATTAATTAAATACAATATCTACAAATAACTACAATGAAATAAACTAACTAAAGTACAAAAAATAAAAAAGAACTAAGTTACAAAAAATAAAAAAATATTTACAAACATAAGGAAAATCTTACAACAATTTTAAACTAATTACACCTACTCTAAGCCCCCTAATAAAATAACAAAGCCCCCAAAAATAAAAAATGCCCTACCCTATTCTAAATTACTAAAGTTCAAAGCTCTTTTATCTTACCAGCCCTGAACAGGGCCCTTTGCGGGGCATGCCCCAAAGAATTCAGCTCTTTTGCCTGTAAAAAAAAAATACAATACCCCCCGCCCAACATTACAACCCACCACCCACATACCCCTAATCTAACCCAAACCCCCCTTAAATAAACCTAACACTAAGCCCCTGAAGATCTTCCTACCTTGTCTTCACCTCACCGGGTGTCACACCGATCCGTCCTGGCTCCGATATCTTCAACCAACCCAAGAGGGGGCTAGACATCCATCATCCGATGGCTGAAGAAGTCCAGAAGAGGGTCCAAAGTCTTCATCCTATCCGGGAAGAAGAGTAGATCCGGACCGGCAACCATCTTCTTCTAAGCGGCATCTTCTATCTTCATCCGATGAGGACCGGCTCCATCCTGAAGACCTCCACCGCGGACCCATCTTCATCCGGCGACGTCCAACTGAAGAATGATAGTTCCTTTAAGGGACATCATCCAAGATGGCGTCCCTCGAATTCCGATTGGCTGATTGGATTCTATCAGCCAATCGGAATTAAGGTAGGAATATTCTGATTGGCTGATGGAATCAGCCAATCAGAATCAAGTTCAATCCGATTGGCTGATCCAATCAGCCAATCAGATTGAGCTCGCATTCTATTGGCTGTTCCGATCCAGTCGGCAGATTAGGGGTTAAAAAAAATTCATCGAGTGGCGGCGATGTGGGGGGACCTCGGTTTAGGTGTACATAGGTAGTTTATGGGTGTTAGTGTACTTTAGAGTACAGTAGTTAAGAGCTTTATGAACCGGCGGTAGCCCAGAAAGCTCTTAACTACTGACTTTTTTCTGCGGCTGGAGTTTTGTCGTTAGATTTCTAACGCTCACTTCAGCCACGACTCTAAATACCGGAGTTAGAAAAATCCCATTGAAAAGATAGGATACGCAATTGACGTAAGGGGATCTGCGGTATGGAAAAGTCGCGGCTGAAAAGTGAGCGTTAGACCCTTTTTTGAGTGACTCCAAATACCGGAGGTAGCCTAAAACCAGCGTTAGGAGCCTCTAACGCTGGTTTTCACGGCTACCGCCAAACTCCAAATCTAGGCCATAGAAAGTCTGGCACTGAGCTTTGCAATGAAATGAGATGTATACCCAGTACTGTTTGAGAGTCCAGTCCATTTTCATGCTTTTTAATCTAGTAGTGTGCTTGCAAGAGTTTTGCGGTATGAGGGTTGCGGTACTAACTTGCAAGTTATTGTCACCGCTCACTTCCCTACAGTGCTAGTATTACAGGTTTACAAAAACCCGGCGTTAGCAGGCAAGAAGTGAGCGTAGAGCAAAATTGGGCATACCGCACTCCAATACCAGCACTGCTGAAAGCTGAGGTGAGCTGGTGTTACGTGTTAATGCACGATTTCCCCATAGACATCAATGGGGAGAGCCGGCTAAAAAAAGTCTAACACCTGCTAAAAAGCAGCGTAAAGTTCCGTAATGCAGCCCCATTGATTCCTATGGGGAAACTAAATTTATGTTTACACCAAACACCCTAACATAATCCCCGAGTCTAAACACCCCTAATCTTACACTTATTAACCCCTAATCTGCCGCCCCCGACATCGCCGACAACGACATTATACTTATTAACCCCTAATCTGCCACTCCGGACATCGCCATGACAACAATAAACATATTAACCCCTAAACTGCCACACTCCCACATCACAAACACTAGTTAAATATTATTAACCCCTAATCTGCCACCCCTAACATCGCCGCCACCTACCTACATTTATTAACCCATGGAGGCCTACTTATCAAGCCATCAACCACAAATACGCTGGAATTCTGCAGCGTAATTGTGGAGAGCTTGATTCCCCTTAGTTATCAAACCCTACAGATCGGCAAAAGTTGAAATCTGTGACGTAACATACGATCCGCCGGTCTCAGTCCGACACAGATCGATGCTTACGTCACTACAGATGTTCCGAATGCAAATTCGGCACTAACTGACTACTTTTGCTAGTTAACAAATACCTAGCAGATACGCTCACCCAGCGTACCTGGTTTTCAATCCGCTGCCCTGGAGGCGGCAGATGCCATAGGAATCAATGGGAGTCTGAAAGCAGCGAAAGCTTATGTTCGATGCTGCCAGATATCCCATTGATTTCTATGGGAGAATAAAAGTTATGTTTACACCTAACACCCTAACATGTGCCCCGAGTCTAAACACCCATAATCGGCCGTCACCTACATTATACTTATTAAATCCAAATCTACCGCCCGCCACCGCCGCCACCTACATTATACTTACTAACCCCTAATCTACCGCCCCGCCACCACCGCCACCTACATAAAGTTATTAACCCCTATCCTGCCGCTACCGGAGCCCACCACAACTAAATACATTTATTAACCCCAAAACCCCTAAACCCCTGGCCTCCCACATCACTACCACTTACTAAACCTATTAACCCCTAAACCCATATCGCCATAAACTAAATTAAACTATTAACCCCTAAACCTAACAACCTGCTAACGTTATATTAAATATTAACTCATCCCTATCTTATAATAAATTTAAACTTGCCTTTAGATTTAAATTAAACTATATTAAACTATTAATTAATCTACCCTATTATACTACAATTACATTAAACTATATTAAAATATTAATTAACCTACCCTAACTGTTATACTAAAATTACATAAAACTATATTAAACTATTAATTAACCTACCCTAACTGTTATACTAAAATTACATTAAACTACAAATTAAATTAACTATATTAAATATTTAAACACCTAACCCTACTCAAATAATTTAAATCTACCATAAAAAATTTCAAATTTATAAAAAACTAACAACTAAGTTAGAAAAAATAGCAAACACTAAGTTACAAAACAAATAAACACTGTTACACAAAATAAAATAAAAAAATATTTAAACAAATTACACCTAATCTAAGAGCCCTATGAAAATAAAAAAGCCCCCCAAAAATAAAAAAAAATAACCTACAATAAACTACAAATAGCCCTTAAAAGGGCCTTTTGCGGGGCATTGTCTTAAAGAAATTAGCTCTTTTACCTGTACAAAAAAATACAAATACCCCCCCAACAGTAAAACCCACTACCCACACAACCAACCCCCCCAAATAAAACCCTAACTAAAAAAACCTAAGCTCCCCATTGCCCTGAAAAGGGCATTTGGATGGGCATTGCCCTTAAAAGGGCATTTAGCTCTTTTTCAATTGCCCAAACCCTAATCTAAAACTAGAACCCACCCAATAAACCCTTAAAAAAACCTAACACTAACCCCAGAAGATCCACTTACAGTTTTGAAGATCCGACATCCATCCTCAAAGAAGCCGGCAGAAGTCTTCATCCAAGCAGTCGAAGTCTTCATCCAAGCCCGCAGAAGTCTTCACCCAGACGGCATCTTCTATCTTTATCCATCCGGCGCGGAGCGGCTCCATCTTCAAGACATCCGACGTGGAGCATCCTCTTTGTTCAACGTCTTCTTGAACAATGAATGTTCCTTTAAATGATATCATCCAAGATGGCGTCCCTTAGATTCCGATTGGCTGATAGAATTCTATCAGCCAATCGGAATTAAGATTGAAAATAGGAGCTTTCATCCTATTGGCTGATCCAATCAGCCAATAGGATTGAGCTCACATTTTATTGGCTATTCCAATCAGCCAATAGAATGCAAGCTCAATCCTATTGGGTGATTGCAAAAGCCAATAGGATTTTTTCAACCTTTATTCCGATTGGCTGATTCTATCAGCCAGTCAGAATCTAAGGGACACCATCTTGGATGACGTCATTTAAAGGAACATTCACTGTTCAAGAAGACGTTGAGCGAAGAGGACACTAACCCCCGACAGGCAGACATCCGGCGTGGAGCATCCTCTTCAATCGAAGTCTTTTTCCAGAATGAAGGTTCCCTTAAGTGATGTCATCCAAGATGGCATCCCTTGAATTTCGATTGGTTGAATCAGCCAATAGGAATTAAAGGTGAAAAAATCGCATTCTATTGGCTGATTGGAACAGCCAATAGGATTGAAGCTCAACCCTATTGGTTGATTGCATCAGCCAATAGGATTTTTTCACCTTTAATTCCGATTGGCTGATAGAATTCTGTCAGCCAATCGGAATTCAAGGGACGCCATCTTGGATGACGTCATTTAAAGCAGAATTAATTGTTCAAGAAGACGTCGATTGAAGAGGATGCTCCGCGCCAGATGTCTTGAAGATGGACTTGCTCCGTGCCGGATGGATAAAGATAGAAGATGCCGTCTGGATGAAGACTTCTGCCCTTCTTGAAGACAACTTCTGCCGGCTTGGATGAAGACTTCTCCCGCCTTCGTTGAGGACTTCTTGCCGCTTGGATGAAGACTTCTCCCGG
Organism: Bombina bombina; assembly: GCF_027579735.1. Taxonomy (NCBI): domain Eukaryota; kingdom Metazoa; phylum Chordata; class Amphibia; order Anura; family Bombinatoridae; genus Bombina; species Bombina bombina. Next base: position 260,346,621 of record NC_069499.1, on the reverse strand, counting down.
CTTCGTTTAGGATGGATGTCCGATCTTCAAAACTGTAAGTGGATCTTCGGGGGTTAGTGTTAGTTTTTTTTTTAAGGGTTTATTGGGTGGGTTTTATTTTTAGATTAGGGTGTGGACAATTGAAAAAAAAAACTAAATGCCCTTTTAAGGGCAATGCCCATCCAAATGCCCTTTTCAGGGTAATGGTGAGCTTAGGTTTTTTTAGTTAGGATTTTATTGGGGGGGGGGTTTGTTGTGTGGGTGGTGAGTTTTACTGTTGTGGGGGTGTTTGTATTTTTTTTACAGGTAAAAGAGCTGATTTCTTTGGGGCAATGCCCCGCAAAAGGCCCTTTTAAGGGCCATTGGTAGTTTAGTTTAGGATAGGGGTTCTTGCTATTTTTTTTGGGGGGGGGCTTTTTAATTTTGATAGGGCTATTAGATTAGGTGTAATTAGTTTAAATATCTGATAATTTCTTTTTTAATTTTGTGTAATTTAGTGGTTTTTTTGTAATTTAGGTAATTGTATTTAATTAATGTAATTTATTTAATTGTAGTGTAATGTAAGGTGTTAGTGTAACTCAGGTTAGGTTTTATTTTACAGGTACATTTGTATTTATTTTAGCTTGGTAGTTAGTAAATAGTTAATAACTATTTACTAACTATTCTACCTAATTAAAATAAATACAAACTTGCCTATATAATAAACCCTAAGATAGATACAATGTAACTATTAGTTATATTGTAGCTATCTTAGGGTTTATTTTATAGGTAAGTATTTAGTTTTAAATAGGAATTATTTCGTTATTAATAGTAGGTTTTATTTAGATTTAAGTTAGGGGGTGTTAGGGTTAGACTTAGGTTTAGGGGTTAATAAATTTAGTATAGTGGCGGCGACGTTGGGGGCGGCAGATTAGGGGTTAATAAATGTAGGTAGGTGGTGGTGATGTTAGGGGCGGCAGATTAGGAGTTAATAATATTTAACTAGTATGTGATGCGGGAGTGCAGCGGTTTAGGGGTTAATATGCTTATTATAGTGGCGGCGATGTCCGGAGCGGCAGATTAGGGGTTAATAATTCTATTTTAGTGTTTGTGATGCGGGAGGGCCTTGGTTTAGGGATTAATATGTAGTTTATGGGTGTTAGTGTACTTTTTAGCACTTTAGTTATGAGTTTTATGCTACAGCTTTGCAGCGTAAAACTCATAACTAATGACTTTAGATTGCGTTACGAATCTTGCGGGATAGGCTGTACCGCTCACTTTTTGGCCTCCCAGAAAAAGCTTGTAATATCGGTGCTATGGAAGTCCCATTGAAAAAAGACTATACGCAAATTGCGTAAGTTAATTTGCGTTAAGGCCAAAAAAGTGTGCAGTGCCCCTAAACCTGCAAGACTCGTAATACCAGCGGTAGTGAAAAAGCAGCGTTATGAGCCTTAACGCTGCTTTTTCACTCATACCGCAAAACTCGTAATCTAAACTATAAAATATAAAATATAGTGCTGCAGTGCTATATAGTTGTTATTAGTAGTATTATTTTTAATAATAATGTTTTTTTATTTATATTATACATCTATTTAGCATTTACATAATGATTACACATGCCTTTGTATGGTATTATGATTATAATTATATTATTATTATTTAGCTTTACAGAGGAAATATAAATCTCTTTAGCGTATTTAAAAGTTGGTTATAATTCTTTTGAGAAATATTAAGTTCTGATGCATGTGTATAAATGCAACTTTGTTATATAGATATGCTTTATTGGTAATTGTCCCTTGCTTAGCATGTGATCTCATTGCTTAGTCTTCTTTACCCCAGCAGAAGGGTAAAAGCTTGAAGTACGTTCAATTTCAGCACTGTATCCCTGACAGTGGACAGATTGACGGATGGATTCAGAACTTGATCTTTCCTTTACACAATTAGAGGGAGACTTTTTTCCGACCATATAATTAATGTATATATTGAACAGACAGAAACATCTAACTCCAATCTGGTTCTTCAAGAGTGTAAACTACTGAGCATATCAGCTCACAGCATAGAGGGCCAGCTATTCCATATTACTTTCAGCCTAATGATTCTGGAACAATTACATTTAATATTCCCTTTGAATCTCATTTTTTATAAATCAATTAATTCTAATTCCGTAATTTGGTTCTTCTGGGCCATTAATTCTTTTCCTCATTAGACTTTTTAATCATTTCTCTAACCAACCTAGCAGATTTCTTTTTTTTGTTTGCCCTAAAACACCAAAGACATAAGATGCTTTAAAGATTTATTTTCCAATTTTAATTTGTTTTTTGTACTCATCTCTTCTGTCTCCTAAAGGTAGTGTGGGTCCCAGATCTTCCAGCCCTGCTCCTTTATTATTGAACTTGTATTAATATTTAATTGTGCACTAGATCAGCTTTATTCTGTAGCCACATTCAGAATGTATACCATTTAAAGAGAGGCATTGTGGATCTGTTAAATATAAAAGGGGTTATGGAGATGGAAGTGAATTTTGAATTACAATCAAAATTAAATCCCCCATAAAAGTTTGGCATACTGAAGTAAGAGTGTCCACATGTATTGAGTACTATGTGGCAGCAACCTATAGAGAGAAGCTGTTATAGGTAGTGTGGAGTGACAGCATCTGCTATTCATATGCAATGTTTGGATGCCTCCTGTCCAAAGATAGATGCACTGATAGATGCACTCTCAGTTTGTGTTCATATAGGGGCCGAATGATCAAGCTCCGAATGGAGCTTGATGCCCCTGTTACCGCGCCAGCCTTTAGGCTCACCGGAAACAGCAGTTATGTAGCACCATAACTTGTTCACCTGCTCTGAGGCTGCGGACATCAATCCGCCCGATTCCATACGATTGGGCTGATTGACACCCTCTGCTAGCTGCCGATTGGCCGCAAATCTGCAGGGGGCGGCATTGCACAAGCAGTTCACCAGAACTGCTTGTGCAATGATAAATGCCGACAGCATATGCTATCGGCATTTATCAATGTGCGGCGTATATGATACGCTACATCGTATCATGTCCGTCCGCACTTTAATAAATCTGCCCCCTTGTCTTCTTTATTAAACAATACTTCTAGCTATAATGGTGTTCACTATCTTGGTACACAACAGAGTTTTATGGTAAAGTAGCTAAAGCTACTAAACTCTAAAGCTCCCTCTACAGGAAATGTACTAACAAAAGAACTTTAATCTTAAAGGGACAGTAAAGGCCAAATAAAATTCAGATAGGGCATGTAATTTTCAACAACTTACTAATTTACTTTTATCATCAAATTTGCTTTGTTCTCTTGGTATTCTTAGTTGAAAGCTAAACCTAGGTAGGCTCATATGCTAATTTCTAAGCCCTTGAAGGCTGCCTCTTATCCGTATGCATTTGACAGCTAGAGAGCGTTAGTTCATGTGTGCCATATAGATAACATTGTGCTCACACCCGTGGAGTTATTTAAGAGTCAGCACTAATTGCCTGAAATGCAAGTCTGTCAAAAGATCTGAGCTAAGGAGGCAGTCTGCAGAAGCTTAGACACAAGGTAGGCACAGAGAAAAATTAGTATTTTAATATAACAGTGTTGGTTATGCAAAACTGGGCAATGATAAATAAGGGGATTATCTATCTTTATAAACAATAACATTTTTGGTATTTACTGTCCTTTTGTCATTTTTAAGAGATAAAGGGGTTTACAGTAAAGCATCTTATTGTATTTGAATAGCCAGCATATCTGAAAGCATAGCAAAGGTTAAAAACAATCCATCTTGCAGGAGTATGGGTTAAAAGTTCTGATTTGTTTAGGCTTGTGCCTTCCTCCTAAACCCTGAATCCTTATTCATTAGTGGTGATTTATATACATAATACTAGCTCCTGGTTGGTAGAGACAACAATCCAACCATCCTTCTTTCATCTTTCTTTCTAACATAATAATTTTCAAGATATAGGACATTTAATGACTCATTGATACAAAATATTGTATATATTTTATCAAATCTTACCATGTTACCTATAGCCAAATATTGATAAGTTGTCTTCCCAAAATATTGTTTTCACTGTTTTGACATATAATTGAACACACATTTTAAAATACTAGAAAGAGTCTATTTTCAGAAACAACTTGTAAGCCTATAATCAGATATGAACATACTGCATCCCCAATGATATTTTGCAAATATATTCTGAAAAACTACATTTACTGCCAAAAGTTGATAATATCAGCTTCTATATTTAAACCCCCAGGTATTCTAGTTCGTAAAGGTAAATATCCAAATATTACCAAAAGCGTCTCATGGTCATCTCCCATGGTTGTCATTTTTAACTTGTTCTATAAGCAACCACTTAAAAGTGTTTACACAACACCATGTACCCATGTGAATGTTAGACACATCAGGGTACTTAAATCCAAAGCCTATTAATATGTACCACCTCAGAAACTGTCCAAACTTAACAAAGGATCTGAGATAGACATCATGATCGACTTTACAAAATGATGACAGAAACCTGAACTTAAAGACAGTGGGAGTGACAGTGAGAAGTGGTATTCCTTTCAGAGGAGGCCACCAAGTCAGTATACCTAACACTGGCCTGAAGCAACACAGAGTGGGACAAACTCATCCATAAGAGCTGCTTGTAATACGCCTACCAGATAGGATTCATTGTGCACACCCACTTTAGAATCTGAGGCTATAACAACCAAGACCTTCATTCTATGCAATGAGGTGCATAAGAAAATGTGAGCTCAAATCTAGATAACAAACTGGTAAGCCAGATGCAGCTGAACAAGCAGATGGAATTAAAAAACCAGTGTTCATCCTGAGAGAACAATGAAATTCCAGCTCTGTTACAGTCCTACTTTGCAGTCAGAGTTGACATGTGAAAGGGGCCAATAGGAATGGACAACCACCAAAAATGAAATTGCTACCATGCATGCAAGTAATACACGGATTTTCTGTAAATTGCAAAAACACAAAAAAGTCTATATATTGTAGTATTTAAGCAAACGCTTAATGTTGATTTATATGTGCAGGTTTAAAAAGCCAATCTAGAGGGAAATGGATTTAACCAAATATGAAGAAGACTATGACAAGACCTTTTTAATCTGTAGTGAAGTACAGCACAATCAGGGCATTGCTGAGCATTGTATCATCATGGCACGATCATGTATAGCAGCATAGTAAAAAACATTATTGAATAGTGAAATAGATTAAGACATTTAAATGATGGAGGCTGAAAGGTTTGAAATAGGCAAATGGCTAATATGTAAGCTACAGAAGGGAATATGAACTCAAACTAGAATGAAAAACTAAGTGAATTTCATTCACAGCATTGCTTGTTGCCAGTCAAAAAATATATAGAAAAAATACATATATATTTCAGTATATGAGATGATGTGATTTTTGGTATTGGAAAATAAAAAAGACTGTACAGAGATTTTTGCGCAATTGGATACAAAAGTGGAAGTAAAAATATCAGGAATTTTCATCTTTTATTTTGTAGAAAAAATTATTGATTTGAAAGAACTTTTGGATCTCAAAGAAGCACATGCTAGAACAACTCTAATTTCCATAACACCTTGCAGTGTCTGATGAGTGAGCCCTTGACAAGTAACAGCTTTAGCTACAACCTGTAGGTCTGACATCTGCAGTTGGCATACTGTGTTATGAACTTTCCCAACAAAATTGACTAGACTGCAGACATGATAGTGGTAAGATACTTTCAAGAGAAAGTTCATTTTAATTTAAAGTTATCAGCTATATGAGATCCTAGGCTAGTGGGATATTTACATATGCAGATTGGTCAGACTGGAAATCTACTAACGGTTTTGTTTTCCTTTACGGGAATCGGTCCATCATCCTAAACTGATTACAGACCCATTCTTTCACAAAAGCATAGTATATTTCTAATACAGACGTGTAAGGATGCACATTACCTCTGTCAGCTTCTGGAGCATATGGGCATGCTGGCCTCAAAGCCCAACTGACTATTGGAAGACAACAGACCTGCAAAGAAACTCAAGCAGAATAAATGCGCTCAGCAACCACATAACCTCACTTGTCACACCCTAAGAATTCTGATCCAGTAGAGGTTTGTTGAGATGCACTACTGCCCAACAGTAGAGATGACAGCTGACATTCTGACAAAGCTCTACTGTCAAGAGACATTTTTGAGAAACTCTGCTGAAGATGAATTTAGTGGATACAGATTAGGTGAGATGGGATTGTTAAATAAATGATAGTGCTTAATCTGTATGTATAAAGGAGTTAGTTAGTTGCTTTATTCTCTCTCTCTGGAAGGACTCAGCTCTAGTATGTTTAAACAGCCCCCGCTTAGACTTTTCTGTTGTATTTAGCAAAAGTAGAAAGGGGTATAACTGGTTCATACAATTAGAAAAGGGTATAACTGGTTCATACAATTACTATTAGTGCTCATAGGAAATTTTATTATTTCCTTTTCAACTGTTTTAATAATGTAAAACTTTGCTTTTTTTTGCAGACCTCAAGGCTTTTTTACTAAGATAACTAGCAGTGCCCGTCTCACTGTTATTGTAGGTCACAAGATGCTACAAAAAGAACAGGACAGAAAAATTAAGCACAATCAATTTACTTAATTATTTTATATAATAGGTCCCTGCTTTATACACAGGACAGTGATTCCATCTCTTGAGGACAATCAATATTCTGTATTGATAGAGGAAAAAGATGTTGCCCATACCTTTCATCTGGATGATGGATAGAAGGTCCAATTACATTAGCGCGTGGTCTTTAATACTTAATTTGTCACTTTGGTGGAAAAAATTATGATGGAGACAACCCCTCCCCCATATTTGTAATACAGGAAATATAATGAAAAGATTTATAAATACAATAAAAATAAAGAAAGAAAAATTGGAAAAATAAGAACATGAAAAGGTGAGGTGTACAAGTATTCCCTAGTAGTCTTGTGTGGGTTGGGTGAAAGTACTAGTTTGTATAGCAGAGCACACACAGCTTGTGCTATGCTGACATATGGGCTTAAGCTCTGTCCTGCATTAACCTTATCCGTCTCACTTACCAGCAACTGTCCTCTCTTATTGTTTTTTTTCCCGTCTGTCTCTCACACAAAGCCCTCCGCTATTTTTTTTGTATCCCATTTAATTATCTACTGTGATTTAAAGCATAATCCCCATTAAAGCAGCTGAATGACCTTGAGAAAGCTATGTTTAATAATGCATCCCTTACAATAATAACAAACTTGGGGACTATGAAAAGTAGCCGCAGGCAAAATAATGGGTTTTAACACTTCTAGTGCAGGAATTGCAAAGTATGAAATGACTGATCTCTTAAGAAGCTGTTGTTAAATAACAGTAGTATTTATATTCAATGTATTTTCCAAAAATAGATGTATTTACATCTTGTTGTATTTGTGTCCTTCAGCCGAGAAGTATGGTTTTCAATTAGACTGTAATCTGCATGTGGAAAGGAATCTGAGTCACATTAACTACTTGGCTGCCAGACAGTAATGTAAGTATTTCTGGCTTGAATTTTAATCACTTCTCTATTGCGTCTTACAGTGAACATAGCAAATGTACTTCAGTAAACTGCCTGCATAACTATATTTTAAAGCTTGACATTTATGGCTGTTGCGAATGAACAATAATGATATGCAATAATGTTGTCTTTCAATTTAGCTTCCACAAGTATTAGCATCACTGTGCTACCTTCAATTCCAGCATTCTATGCCAGTAGCCTCTGCATCTTAAACTCCATTTGACCTCTCACCTGCTGGAGGTACTGTCAATATCTCTTTTTCAAGCAAAGAAATGTTTCTGGTTTAATCAAAAAAATAAAATAGTAAAATGTCAAGGCTGCTGCTGAAAACATCTTGATAATTGCTTTGTGCTTGGATGTGATGCCATGAAGGTACACTGGCCAATCGGTAGAGCCTAGTGCCCAAAATGAGACATAAAAGGGTCATTAAACATAAAATAGAAGTCATGCAAATGTTTACTTAAAAATATATATTTGTATATTACGTCCCTGTTATACTATTTATCTAATGTATAAACGATACTCAGAAGTTAAATGATGCATTATCAGTTAGGACCCAATTTTCTGAAGCTCTCTGGTCTGGCAAGATTCTATAAGAAACCTCATCAGGGATTGTTTTACAGGCAATATTTACCTTGGGAACTGTGTATCTCATTAAGGGGAGTTCACTAATAGCCTTTATGTGAAGGAGAGACACTAAGTAAAATAAGCTGATGATTTCTCTCCATGCTGTCGGGTTTTTGAGAATCTGGTCCTTACCGAGGTATTCAACCAGGGGTATAACTTGATCTCACTGGGCCCCCAACGCAAAGTCTGTGGCAGGGTTACTTCCTCATTTCTGCAGTTACCCTTCCAAGCACCACTAACCCTGAACAGTTATATTGTGCCATCATAAAAGATACATCATTCTTCACTATATATCCGATTAATAGTAACAAATACCATATTCAACTAAGTATTTAGGGCTGGATGAGTGGGCTTCCTATGAGGCTGGGCCCCATCTCAGTTGAGACTCCAGTAATCTCGTCCCTGTCTCCAACCTTTTAAAGTGAGGGGCCACATAGCGATTGTTTTGACATAGGATGCTGACAAATGCGTTAATTGTTTTAAAATCTCTTAATATAAATACATTATCTAGTTATATGCATACATACATCAGTTGAGCAATATATCTCTTATTTAATGTACCACAACCCTTAACATACACATAAACCCGGAAATATAAACATTTAAACTTACTAGAAATTACAGGAAGACATAGGAGACAATAAATAAATGTTTCCTAATCCTCTGCAGGAGTCACATGGCTGAACCCTCTATTTGATACAGATTGTGATTGGAAGGGGAGGATTTTGTCATCACAGCAAAATACTTGATTATAGCCACAGAAGAGGTGCTGCCTCATATTTCCATTATCTTTACAGTAACATTATATAACTGGGGTTACCATGGCACCCGAGTTTCTACATATTTATAATGTTTGTAGTGTTTTTTATTTATTTTACTAATCCTATTCAGATCCCTTTATTAAATTTGCTAGCGATCTTTATCTAAACAGTTCAGTCTGTCTGCATTTCCTGCACTAACATAATCCGTGCACCATGGGAGGGCATTGTTCTGCTCCATCTGTGTGTTTGATCAGCAGTGAATTTTTATGTTTTACTCTGGAAAAGATACAGTTTGTAAAAATAGTTAGGGGGAAATACTGAATTTGTATATGATGGCAGAAATGTCCCTAGGGATATTTTATAATGTCCAGCCTTCACATGATTTATTACTTTATTATAATAGATCATTTGCATTGAATATCTTTTTTCTTACCTATTTACAACCTGTGTTTGGCTTAATTTTTTTTTAAAAAGACAAACAAAAATAACAAACAGTTTGGCAGCAAAAACATGCGGTATCAGGAAGACAATTTGTCACATTATAGATTTATACAAGAAACATTTTTGGTACAGTGATATTTATGATGCAATGATATAAAGAAAATAATTTATCCCATACTTTACTATTATTATCATGGTTTAGTTGTATTGTGCTGCCAAATTCCATAGTGCTGACTATATATGACAGATTTAAATCCCATTTGTAGAATTTTACACTTTGTATCAACAGTGATAATATTTAGAAACTGATTTTCTTAGATATTTTGTATGTCAGTGGGTCTATATATAAATTGTGATTGCCTTTCCAGTCAAAGTCATACACATATACCGTTTTATAGGTATAAATCTCATACATGTATACAATACAGTGATCATTTAAAACAAAAAAATGTATGCACTATATGTACAAAAGCCAAAATACCCCATTGTACTTTATATGCAATACATGACTAATATGTTGAAAGCTTCTGAAACAAGGCTGCTGCAATAATCGTTTGCATCTTATCAGCTGATTCATTATGCAGAGCAATAGAACCCAGTGGAGAAAACACAATAGTGCGATCAGACAGTAGACTGATATAACCTTTGAACTCCCTGTGCTCTCTTCCCCCTCCAGCTTTTCCTTCTGTTCTTTTCTTGACTTTTCTATTCACAGTGCATCACTGTAGCCCTCAACATTTACACACATGAAGGAGCCCTGCAAACACACTTGTTTTGCTACCTCCCCCTCTATTCATACTTTGACCTTTGTCACCCCATGTCATGACAACAAGTGAAATCTTCAGCTGTTGGAGATTTGTTTTGTTCCCTAGCAGTTCCAATAGCCTTTTTAAGAAATGTGTTCATTATTTCAGCTGATTCGTAGCTCCCAGCATGCTTCGATTTACAGATCTACAGGCCTTTCCAGCACTAGATGTGTTAATATAGATTAAATAAAACTCCCTGTTGCTGAGCTCATTTTCTGGCAGCAAGGGACAGGCTTGATGTATAGCTCTGACATTTTACATTTGCGATGCTTCTCCTCTGTCACTGCAATGTCCTGTTAAGTGTTGAAGAGAGGCCATTGCCTCCTCCTTACATATATCACATGAAAGTCTCCCTGCTCCTATAAGAGCAATAAAAAGAGGATGTAACACATTTCTAGACTGCTACGTTCCAGCACGGCTAATGGAAGCAGACATTTTCTGCTGGGGCTAATCATGTTCCTGTAGAACAGATTGTGCTGCTCCAGGGGAAAGTCACATTGGGTTTAAGGAATATTTGTCTTCAGAATCTCACCCAAGAGAAGACCAGCTAGGCTCCTGGAAGTGTCTTACTATGTGTGTGAATAAAGACAGTTTTCCTTCTTACTACATGGTCAATCCACTAAAAAACAAATCAACCTGTACTGGCTTACTTACAAGAAATGCCTGAGATTTCTCCATGGGAGCCAGCTTGGTTATTGGAAACATTGCTCACACATACTAGGGATTTCCCATATATTGCTGAATAATAAAAAAAAAAAATCTTCCACTAATCTGTCTAAAAACTGATTTAAAGACCTCATTCAGTATGAAGAAATGCTTAGACTGCAATGCAGTATTCATGTCTCTTACAGCAGCTGTTTGTGTTAAACCTTTTGTCTTTTGAACAACCAGCAATTCATGGCATCTGTGGGGTTAATACACCCTTGAGCTCTGAAGGCAACTGCAAGAGTTCAGCAATGCATGGGTGCATTTCATTATTGATTTCAAGTGTTACTGCAATATTCTTGTATTAGCAAAAATGCTTCTAATAAAAACTATCATGCTGTCAGTGAGAGATTTTACTGTGCATAGAACGTACAGAGCTTATGTTTGTTTTTGGTATGATGGGTGCACCCACATTCAGAGACTACACCTGTGGTGACACAGAATGCATTGGCAATTAAGTGTAGGCACAATCTCTGAATAGGGGTGCCACCTTTACACAGTGTATTTATTATTAAAAATAATTCAAATGGAAAATAAAATGCAATAATGCAATGCATTTAAATTTAACAAGAATGCTTTTTAAAAAATATTAAAAATCCGTTACTAACCGTATGGGACATGTGTAAGTCTATCCTATGAATTAATTAAGATTACACTATAAAAGCAACAACTCAACAGTCCTTCTGGTTCTTCTATACCATTAAAATCTCTTCTCTTGTATTTAGGAATACCTGCAATATGCTTATGGTTTTCCCTAGAATTAATTAAGCTGGCACAATGGGCCTTCTGGTTCTTATACACTGTCAAAATCTATGTTTCTATACAAAACAATGCTAATGTGATAATGTCAAAGCCCGGGATAAAAGAAGGTGCAGAGGAAATGTCGCCTTGGGAGGAATTTTGTCCTTGGCAGTAGAAATATTACTCATTCCCGTTTACTGCCTGCCCTGCTGCATAACACAAGAGAGGCTATACATCAATGAATCCTATTAGCGCTACATAGCGTGTCAGTGATATACTAGTCAGGACGAGTGTCAGCAGAAAACTCAGGTTCCTGCTGTAAAAACATAATACAATCAGAGCAAGGGGCACATTTGCAGTTTAAAATCCAAAGCATATACACCACAACACAACACTACTATTAATTTATGCATTAAATTAAATGCTTACCTATGCCATGCTTTCAAAACATGGGATTGTGTATAACTGGTCTGAGTTAAATATTACACACTAACCGGCATGGGTCACACAAGCTCACATACAACACATATACATTTGTCTTACTAAGCGCTGCACATGCAGACACTGTAAAGCTTCACCTAAGCAGGCACTGACCACCGGCGACCACAGAGGCGATCATTAGCCAACATTTCATGCAGAAGCAATGGCCTAAATGTAATCATTTCAGTTCACAACTATATCTTGTTGTAAATAAACATTAATTGTAATATTTTTGTTTGAGTTAGCCACACAAATTATATATATATTTTATTTTTCAGCAGATCATGCACTTTAAGAAAATATCTTTAATTGCAGAAAATCGAAAATGCTGAAAAGCCCAGAATGGCTTTTTTTCTGTAATTGCTATGGCACAATTAATAATTAAAGGGACTTAAACGTCAAAATGAAATTATTCAGAAAGAACATGCAATTTTAGGAGCCTTTTCTATTTACATCTATTATCAAATTTTCTTTGCATGCTTTATTGAAAGCATACCTAGGTAGGTTAGCAGGTGATTGGTGACTACAGAATTAAATGAAAGGAACAATGCAATAATAAAATGCTTTACATGTTTTACATGTTTGATTATCTTCTTTTAGCACTTGTATGTCTCTTTAAACATCTATTGATTTTGTGAAAAAAATTGTGTTTTGTACTACACTCCCTAGAGGCCAAACAGCAAAATCCATTGCCCAAACCAGCTATTTGATCTGCAATATTCACAGTTTACAGAATGTGTATTTTATCCTCCTAGGGAGTGTGGGACAAGCGCAGTTTTAACAAAAATGCAAAAAGTGTTGTGTCCTTTTAAGAGTTTGTGTATTAAGTTTGCAATTAGACATTTTATAATTCCACATTATGGGGCTGATTTACTAATGTGGGGGCGGACATGATCCGCTGTAGCAGCTTCTTAAATCGGCCCCTTAGCATCACATTCTGCTTTAAAGGTATCAACATTTTAATAATTTAAAATATTTATTTTTTGCCAATGAGTGGTGTAGCATAAAATAAGAGTTGAAATAATGTAGCTAACCATAAAATATTAGGTATGTCTGTGTAAAAGTACTGTTTCAGAGATAAGAACTCATTCTGACAATGTATGCATGATTTTAGCCCTGTACAATCTCTCACAAAAATAGGATTAATGCTGTGAGGTATTTGCTATTGTTATGACAAATGCCTGACAGCTGGACAGACACAAGAGCACTCATTGGAAAAAGTATTACCTCTTTCAAGTACGGGGTGTCACATCCCATTATGTATTTTAAAGTGAATGTCAATTTTCAGCAATGAGTGTCCGTTTTTTAAAAATACTTTTAAAAACAGGGGCACTTTCATTGATAAAAGTTTACATTGCACCGGATTTGTAGAAATACCTTTTACTTCTGCAAAGCCGGATCGACGATCCCCCGCCTTCTTCTTCCTGCTGTACAACCACAGCAATGACGAAACTGGCTTCCTCCAATCACAGCCAGGTATCACGAGATGGATGCTCTGGGGTGCAAGTCATGATTGGAGGAAGCCGGTTTTGTCATTTCTGACGTCAGTACAGAGGAACTGAGGCTGTGATCGTCGATCCGGCTTTGCAGAAGTAAAAGGTAAGTATTTCTGCAAATCCGGTGCAATGTAAATTTTCATTAATGAAAGTGCCCCTGTTTTTAAAAGTATTTTTAAAAACCGGGCACTAATTGCTGAAAATTGACATTCACTTTAAGGGGGCAGAGAAGGGCTAAACCACTTCCCATAGTTTTGTTCTTTATGCATATGCTTCTTTTAAAGGGATATGAAACCCACATTTTTTCTTTAATGATTCAGATAGAATATGAGATTTTAAACAAACTTCTAATTTACATCTATTATCAATTTGTCTTTGTTCTCTTGGAATCTTTTAATGAAAAGCACGGACATCTGCTTAGGAGCTGGCCTATTTCTGGAGCTCTATATGGCGGCAGTTTTGCAAGAATGTTATTCATTAGCAAGAGCACTACTTAAACACAAAATATCACGGGAACAAAGTAAATTTGATAATAAAAGTAAATTGGAATCTTTTGTAAAATGGTATGAATTACAAAAGAACATTGTTTGGGTTTTATGTACCTTAAGTAACAGTTTATGCCATAGTAATCACCTGATAATCACCTGGGTGTATAACCCCATTAAGGGCTAGATTACGAGTGGCGCAAAACTTGTAGTTTGAACATGTTATTGCTGTCGCAATACAGGTAACCCTCAGTTTACGCCGGGGTTAGGTTCCAGAAGGAATGGTTGTAAATCCAAACCGTTGTAAATTGAAACCCAGTTTATAATGTAATTTAATGGGAAGTGAGGGAGATAGGTTCCAAGCCCCTCTCAAAATTATCATAAGTAACACCTAATACATTATTTTTAAAGCTTTGAAATGAAGACGTTAAATGCTAGACAGCATTATAAACCTAATAAAATAATCACACAACGCAGACTTCACTTGCATTTTTCTGCAAACAGTTCTTTTTATGCATTCCCATCTGGACTGAGTTATAGACAGGAAGATCTTATTCCTTTGAAATCTGCTCGACAGCTCAGGTATGGTTAAACTGATTAATTTCAGCTTGCTTGGCTTTGCTGCAACACAAGCAGACAGCTCCACCTACTGGCTATTTTAATAAATGCACTGCTTCTCAATGCTTTTCAACAGCAGTCACATGACTGGAAAAAAAGGTTGTTATTCTGAAACGGTGTAAATTGAACCTTTGTAAAACGAGGGCCACCTGTATATACTATATACATATATATATATATATATTTATATTTAGACATATTTATGCATGTATCTCTATGTTAAAGCCCTTTGCTTGCTTTTTTTTTCCTAACACCTGAGACCCAGACTCCAGAATGAATGAAATGGGGGGCATTTTTCTTCACGAGGGGGCACGCATTTTTTTACAAAGCATGAATGAGAGTCAAAATAAGAGCAGAGTGAGGGGGCATCCCTTACAAGAGAAATAAAAGAATGCTACACTGACAGTGCAATTACCACTCAGCATTTCTACTCAAATACACTTGCAACAGAAGCATCTGACAGAAGCACTTTTAATCCATACTGCACTGAGCCTATAGGGGATATATCAAGCAAATACATATAGAGAGTAAACTACTGGTTAATGTAATCAGCTGGTAATGTTATAAACAACATAAAATATGCGTGAAGATATATTAGCATCAGGAAACCACATGCTTTGCCTGTACAAGGTCGTGAGTGACCCGCTATGCCAGTCACAGGCTTAGAGTGAATGCTGCCCACCTGCCCGGTGGGTATATAATGCGGTCACAGAGCAGGGTCAAAGCTCAGTTAAAGGGACAGTCAAGGCCAAAAAAAACTTTTATTTTTCAAATAGGGAATGTAATTTTAATCAACTTTCCAATTTACTTTTATCAACAATTTTGCTTTGTTCTCTTGGTATTCTAGTTGAGAGCAAACCTAGGAAGGCTCATATGATAATTTCTAAGCCCTTGAAGGCCGCCTCTAATCACATGCTTTTGTATTTGCTTTTTACAACAGGGGAGAGTAGTTCAGGTAAACCATATAGATAGCATTGTGATCACGCCCGTGGGTTGTGGCAGACACTGCACTAATTGGCTAAAATGCAAGTCAATAGATAATAACTAAAAGTCATGTGATTAGGGGCGGTCAGGAGATGCTTAGATACAAGATAGTCACAGCAGTAAAAAGTGTATTAATATAACTGTGTTGGTTATGCAAAACTGGGGAATGGGTAATAAAGGGATTATCTATCTTTTTAAACAACAAAAATTCTGGTGTTGACTGTCCCTTTAACACTGTATAATATGGTAAATAGAAAAGCTTGGGACTTACTGTGATACAGGAACCGGTGTGCGCCTCTGAGATCCGCCATGTTTATGTAAAGTGGAAGCATTCCCTTAGTTAGTGTGCTGCTGCTGTTGGATGAGAAGGGCTCCTTCCCCTACTGCTTGTTTTGTTAGCCCAGTGCAGGCATTGGACTGGAACTTGAGCACGACATGCATATGGGCTGGACAAGTGGTTGGCATTGTATAAGGAACCACCCACTGTGTGTGACTGGTATAGACACGCTATGCTGGGAACGCCTACTGCGTGTGATTGCTATATACACACTATAATGGGAACACCCACACCATGATTGATATGTACACAATTTGCTGAGTTGGTTGCTAGTATCATTTGTGAACTGTTCCCATTGAGTGACTGGTTTACAAAGTTTTTTGAGAACGTTTACAGTTCGGGGCTAGTGTCATAGCTACCCAAGGTGAAGGCGCATTGCGTGTAAGAGATTTATTCTATACAGTCTCCCTGTAAGAGTCTGGTTTGCACACACATTGTGCAGGGAACAGTTTCTGTGTGTTGCTTGTAAAAGGTCAGCATCATTCCACTGAGAAAGTGATACACACACAATATGCTGTGTAAATACCGACTTGGTGTGACTGGTATCATAACTAGGGTTACCACCTTTGCAGAATTATGACATACTTACATTTTTTCGAGGGGGCACAGCATTCCATTTGGGTGAGCATTGCCCGTCAATGCCCCCCTTGGAGCCGACCCAGCTGAGACCTCATATCTTTGAGCCCTTATAACATATTGTGTGCAATATTTTGTGTTATTATGAGTGTAACTGTACTTTGTAATGTATTTTTGATGTGTTTTGTGAGAGTTTTTTGTTTCCGAAACAGTTAACCAGAGTTCTGAGGTCATGCTAACACATTGTGCATCAACTTCATTTGCACTCAAGTGATCATGTTTACTTGTAAGGCGAGGCCCAAAAAACCCAATGCACACAAACAGCCGTAATAGATCACTTTTCGCTTGCAAGCAGCTGTTAGTGCGCCACTAGTGGTGCGCTAATGTTACTGCAGGGTATGATAAGCAGTACAGGTGGCCCTCGTTTTACAACGGTTCAATTTACACCGTTTCAGAATAACAACCTTTTTCTCCAGTCATGTGACTGCTATTGAAAAGCATTGAGAAGCAGTGCATTTATTAAAATAGCCAGTAGGTGGAGCTGTCCGCTTGTGTTGCAGCAAAGCCAAGCAAGCTGAAATCAATCAGTTTAACCAGACCTGAGCTATCGAGCAGATTTCAAAGGAACAAGATCTTCCTGTCTATAAATCAGTCCAGATTGGAATGCATAGAAAGAACTGTTTGCAGAAAAATGCAAGTGAAGTCTGTGTTGTGTGATTAGGTTTATAATGCTGTTTAGCAAATGTTTTTGTTCATTTAACTTAGTTTAATTATATATTCTGTGTTGTGTGATTATTTAATTAGGTTTATAATGCTGTTTAGCATTTAACGTCTTCATTACAAAGCTTTAAAAATAATGTATTAGGAGTTACTTATGACAATTTTGAGAGGGGCCTGGAACCTAACTCCCTCTCTTCCCATTGACTTACATTATAAACTGGGTTTCAATTTACAACGGTTTCGATTTACAACCATTCCTTCTGGAACCTAACCCCGGCGTAAACTGAGGGCTACCTGTATATATATATATATATATATATAATTGTATAGATATACATTTTACAAAAAAATTAATTAGATTTATATAGAATTATCTATTGAAAAATATGTTCTATTTATACATAAATATATATTTATATATATATATATATATATATATATATATATGGAATAAAGAAAAAGCACCAGCGCTAGAACAAAGTGATGGTATTTGTATGTACCTTTCAGTAGGTGTTTCCAAGTTCAGTGCAATTCTGTATTTATATGTAATTAATATATATAGGTGTATGTGCAAACCTCAAGTTAAAATATGGGTATATTGCAAGCTCACTTATTTATTCAGGTGCATACCATATAACATCCCCAGACCTTTATTAAACAGACTCCAGAGCCTCATAACTAGCTATATATGGAAAAACCATAGACCTTGGACTTCTAACACGACGCTGCAGAGACCAACCACACATGGGGGCTTAGCCCTACCCAATATCATCCTCTATTACAACGCTGCTAAGTTGTCACACATACTCATCTGTTCAATCACATCTGATTACCCGCGTTGGGTAGATACTGAACTGACAGTCCTACCCCCAGGGGTCACACTATGTGATTTACCATGGATTCTTACCCATTACAGAGGAAAACTGGATACCATGCCATTAATTATACTAGAAGCCCTAAAATTCTGGGATTCTGTCAGACACAGCCCAGATCTAGCACCCCACCCTTGTCCTGCTTTTACCTTAACTGGAGCCCAATTACTGTCTTCCAGATTCCCATATGAAGTTATGGAAAAATTTACAACCAGCTCTAGTTGTGGACTTCTACGATCGG